>NC_133341.1:45850423-46150423 GCF_030506205.2 Paramisgurnus dabryanus | reverse complement strand
GTCCATCCGTATTTATTTTTCACTCTTTTATTAGGATACAAATAGAAATTACAGAAAATATGTATACAAAATTAAACACAAAACAATTTTCTAAACTAAATGTCTTCTTCAGACATCAGTCAGTATTTAGTGTGACCTCTCTTGGCACTAAACACATCTTGAGGTTTTTTGAGGAGACTGAAGTCCTGAAGTCATCCGATTAGAATTTAGGAAATAAGTATTTAATTTCATTTAGGTATAAGAGATCCTGCAGCTGCCTGCATGCTATTGCTCAAGTGGAAGGGGAGTTTAATACTTGACACTTCAGCTTATACTTTTATATTGTTTTTTTAATACTACATACACTTTTCCTGCATTGTATTCTAATAAATAAACTGAGAAATAATTATATATGATCACTATACCATTGCAAAGACAACAAATCTAATGTTGGCCTGAGACTTGCACAATACTGTACTTTGTAGGAATTCTGTGAAATTGTAAAATAAATGCACAAACCAGAAGCAATAATACCCAACAAATGGAGAAGGGATGGTTTTTCAAAGAAAAAATCATATTTTATATAAAATATTTATTTAAATTTTTATTTGTGCATTTATGAGGAAGAAACAATGTTATGGATGTGACAATTCTGAAAGCTGCACTTAACTATGAGGAAAAAATACAAACATGTTTACAAAAAAGCTTAGACAGGGACCTCGGATTGGTATTTAAACCACCAAATATTGATATCTGCAATGTCAGAAACTTTATTTTTTCATGGTAAGGTTGACCTTTGCATGCAATTGCTCTAGTTGTGAACTTAGATTTACTTTCATAAACTTAAAATACTAGTATATAAATATATATAGTACTATATTTACTGTACTTAATACATAAAGTACATACAAATTAAAGTGAAGTGAGCTCATTAAAGGACAAGTTCGGTATTTTAGACTTAAAGCCCTGTTTTCAGATTGTTTATGGTGAAATAGAATGGTTTTGACTGAAATTTCGACATTTGCGGCTGCCCTGAGAATTTTTGCGTGTTTGTGTTTCACCTCACACCTCTATAATGGGTTTAATGGTACACTGGAACAATCCTTTCTAAAATGCATTAAACTTTCGTTTACAAAGACGTGAAACTCACCGAGTGGTCAGGGGTGTTCACTGATATGCTCACACAAAAATTGCTGCAAAAGATGCAAAACCTCATTTGATAGATCAAAATAAAATTGCTGATCCAAACACCCAAATATTTTAAAATAAAAGTCATGGAAATTGTCAGGGGTGCCCAAACTTTTGCATACGACTGTAATTCCAAATAAAGGCTTTTGTTAAAGTTTGATCTCTGAGAACAAGTCTAGTATCATTTGCTTGGTTTGACAAGATTAATTGTATAAACTTCAAATTGTTCATGCAATTAAATGCAGCTAGGGTTGAAATGTTAAATTCACTAGATTTTAAATGGTTTTATGTAAAATCGTCATAACATTCAAATCTAATGCTTTGGTCCAGTGGGCGATTAATATGTTAGAATCGGTTTTGTTCTGCTTTAATGTGACACTAGAGCAGCACTTTGGTTTTAAAATGCTGTTTTGTTAAGTAGCAGGTCAGTGCTGTTGACTGAGAGTTTCATTTGGGAAGTTTAAATAGAGTTGTTTAAAAAGTATTATTAGAGAATGGTTACACAACACACAGCTCACAAGAGTCCCAACATTAGCAAAGCACTCATATCAGTGAGTCATAAAGGATGAACAGTCCCTATGTACTTGACTAAACACACACAGTCAGACATACATGGTTTACGGAGACAATTCCATAGACACAATGCATTTAATACTGTAAAAACTGCGTATTCTATTCCCCTAACCCCAACCATCACAAAAACCTGTTGGCAGTCTTGAATCTTTGAAAAAGTACCATTTAGTATGTTTTTTTTAAGCTGTTCAGTTTAGCATTTTAAACATGTCATTAAACACTTATCCCATAACCACATACAGTGGTGTGAAAAAGTGTTGGCCCCCTCCAGATTTCTTATGTTTTTGCATATTTGTCACACTTTAATGTTTCAGATCACTAAACAAATTTAAATATTAGTCAGAATTAACACAAGTGAACGCAACATGCAATTTTTATATAAAGGGAAAACATAATCCAAAACTACATGGCCCTGTGTGAAAACATGTTTGCCCTCTAAAACCTAATAAATGGTCACTTGCAGTGGGTCTATTACAGCACTGTAGAGGATTTTTGGCTCACTCATCTTTGAGGAATTGTTGTAATTCAGCCACATTGGAGGGTTTTCGAGCATGTACCACCTTTTTAAGGTCGTGCCACGGCATCTCAATAGGATTGAGATCAGGACTTTGACTAGGCTACTCCAAAGTTTTCATTTTGTTTTTCTTCAGCCATTCAGAGGTGGACTTGCTGGTGTGTTTTGGTTCACTGTCCTGCCGCAGAACCCAAGTTTGCTTCAGCTTGAGGTCACAAACAGATGTCCGGACATTGTCCGGACATTTGGTAGACGGCAGAATTCATGGTTACATTTATCACAGCAAGTCTGCACGTACTGAAGTAGCAAAACATCCCCAGACCATCACACTACCACCACCATATTTTACTGTTGGTATGATGTTCTTTTAATGAAATGTTATGTTACTTTTTCACCAGACGTTATGGGACACACACCTTCCAAAAAGTTTAACTTTTGTCTCGTCACTTCACAGAGTATTGTCCCAGAAGTCTTGGGGATCATCAAGATGTTTTGTGGCAAAACTGAGATGAGCCTTTTTTTTTTTTGCTCAGCAGTGCTTTTCTGCCATTTTTGCCCAGTCTCTTTTTTTATGCTGCGTTTATAACAGCCGCGATAGAGGCGTCAAGCGCGAGTGATTTCAATGTTAAGTCAATGTGAAAACACGTTGATACGCATCTGGAGGTCTCGCGGCCCGAATGAGACGTTTAGCGCGGCGCCGTAGACGCGATTCCGCCTTATGCTGCGTTTACACCAACCGCGGTAGAGGCGTAAAGCGCGAGTGATTTCAATGTTAAGTCAATGTGAAGACGCGTTGACCCGCGTCAGAATGTCCCGCGGTGCGGAAGAGGCGTTCGGCGCGGCTTTCACGTGTGAAGCTTGCGCGAATTGAGCGTTGTGCGCGGTAAGGGCGAATGGTGCTTTTTGTGCATCTTGCGGTTCACGCGAATTTGCGGCTGACGCCAGAGTTGAAAATTTGAACTTTGGCAGAATTTTGCGCCACGTTAACCAATCAGGAGCCTGCTTGCTGCTGTGGTGGCAGCCCCGCCCGGAGTAACTCATCCAACCAACGCTTGATATTGTCCATAGCAGTCACCCGGAGCTATACGACACAAGTTCTTATTTCTATAGAGGAGACAGGAATAAAAAGGACCTCACTTGGAAGAGTGTCAGTGAGGACATTGGGCAACCTGGTAATTGTAATACACACTTCACTTTTGAGTCACGTGACGTTTATCGACCCGCACCGTTTATTTTCCCCCTATAGTAAGGTTACCAAATACAAACTGGTAACTCTCTCGATAAATGCACAATCAACATCAGTCATTTTGCAAACAGACAACCGCATAGCACTTGCCCCTCCCACAAGAAGCGGAGTTTGCCTCTGACGCGCTTCAAATGCTTCCTTTTTCCGCGTGTCTACTCCGCTCTACACTCGCGAATGCATCCAAATTAATCAAGCGGCAAACCATGCGCGTAGACGCGATTTTGACGCCCGAAACGCGGTTGGTGTAAACTCAGCATTATTCTCGCATCTAGTTTGCGCGAATTGAGCGTCTGCCGCGAATGGTGCTTTTTGTGCATTTTGCATTTGAGGCGAATTTGCGGCTGACGCCCGAGTTGAAAAATTTGAACTTTGGCGGATTTTCGCGCTGCGTTAACCAATCAGGATCCTGCTTGCTGCTGTGGCGGCAGCCCCGCCCACAGAGTCACTCATTCAACATGAAGGAACACTTGATAGTGTTTGTGAGCAGTCACACAGAGCTATTCGACACAAGTTCTTATTTCTATAGAAACAGGAATAAAATGCACCTCGCTTGGAAGAGTGTCAGTGAGGACATTGGGCAACCTGGTAGGTTGTAAATACACATTTTACTTTTGAGTCACGTGAGGTTTATCGACATTCCCGTCGTTTTTTAAACTATTTTCCCCCTATAGTAAGGTGACCAAATACAAACCGGTAACTCTCTCGATAAATGCACAATCAACATCAGCCATCTTGCAAACAGACAACTGCATAGCACTTGCCCCTTTCACAAGAAGTGGATTTCTCCTGTGACGCGTGTCGAATGTTTGCTTCTCCGCGCATCTACTTCGCTCTAGACGCGCGAATGCTTTCAAATTGTTCAAGCTGCAAAATAGGCACGGTAGGTGGTCAAACGCGACGGGTGTAAACGCAGCATTAGGGGCTGATCACACCAAAAGCGTTTATGGCAGTTGCAGGCACCTTTTTGAATGATATTATATGCGCAGGGAGTGCTTGCGTGCTGTTTATGCGCACCGAGCACCTTGCTGTTTTTGCCGCCAGCCGCAGCACGCGCTTTTGAAGGAGCGCTGAGAGCGGAGAAGCGCCCGACATCATTCACGTCTTTCCATTGTCCAATCGAATGAGAGGAAAGGCGGGCCTTACGTTGTGGTGAGGGAAGTTTACAGTTGCTTTGAAGAACCGGACTTCACTCGCTCACTCTCTCCTGTGTGTTTGTGCACCTCTCACCCTCAAACAAGGTCAGAGCAAGCGTCCTCTTTTTAAAGTTTCTGCTAATATGACAGTTCACAGCAAAAGAGCGCTCACGCTTCAATATTTGATTGACAAGAGAGCTGACTCGGTGGTTGCTTAGCAATATAAAAATCCGCATCGCACTGCTCTTTTTTAAAAAAAGGCAGTGCGTCGCCCCTTGCGTTTCCAAGCGTTTAAAGCGCATTTGGTGTGATTAGCCCCTTAGGGTGTCATAAACACTGACCTTAACTGAGGCAAGTGAGGTCTACAGTTCTTCAGATGTTGTTGTGCGGTCCTTTGTGACCTCTTGGATAAGTCGTTGCTGCGCGCTTGGGATAATTTTTGTCGGCCGGCCACTCCTGGGTTAGGTTCTCCACTGTTTCATGTTTTCGTCACTTGTGGATAATGGCTCTTACTCTGGTTCGCTGAAGTCCCAAAGTTTTAGAAATGGCTTTATAACATTTTCCGGACTGATAGATCTCAATTACTTTCTTTCTCATTTGTTTTTGAATTTCTTTGGATCTCGGCATGATGTGTAGCTTTTAGGATCTTTTGGTCTACTTCACTTTGTTAGGCAGGTCCTATTTAAAGGAGTAGTCCACTCTATAGATGGGGCCCATTGACTTACCATAGTATTTTTTTCCTACTATAAAAAGTCAATGGACCCCATCTTTAAAGTGGACTACTCCTTTAAGTAATTTCTTGATTACAAACAGGTGTGGCAGTAATCAGGCCAGGGTGTGGCTAGAGAAACTGAACTCAGGTGTGATAAACCACAGTTAAGTTGTGTTTTATCAGAGGGGGCACTTCTTCACCAAGGTCCATGTAGTTTTGAATTTTGTTTTCCGTTAATAATAAAAACCTTAATTTGATAACTGCATAATGTGTTGACTTGTGTTATTTTTGTTTAATATTTAAATTTGTTTGATTATCTGAAACATTAAAGTGTGATAAACATGCAAAAACATAAGAAATCTGGAGGGGGGCCAACACTTTTTCACACCACTATAAAGCAACTCACGTGCACACACACACACACACACACACACACACACACACACACACACACACAAAGAGATACACAGAGACACATACATGATCAATACTTCACAATCTTATTGCAGAACATGATGCAAAATAGCTTTCCTTTTGTTTGACGTCACCTGTCGTTTACGTTTGACATTACACTTCTTTATTTAGCAAGACATTTTTAGTTGAATTTGTCTTCTTATTTAGCCTTAAGGAAGCACAGTGTAAAGCTGTGTTTATAATTTGAAAAGTACAGATGCATGAAAGGGGAGAGGGTTTAAAATAGTAAATTGTTAGCTGTGTTAAAGTCAAACTGTGGAAAGTTAAGGATTAGTTAAGGATATGATGCTGTCATTTCAAAATCTATTTGGCTATTTGCTATTTTCATGTTCACTTTAAAGCTGTATGCTAACCGTTTGAATGGTTTATATTATGTTATTAATTCAGATATTTAATCATGTTTCCCTGTGTATACTGTAATGTATATCAATAAAAAAAATGTATAAGATTGACAACTGAAATATATGCATTGTAAAAATGTAAATTTTAGTTTTTTAGATTTAATCGGCTGTGCAAGTCATTTCATTTTTATGCAATAGGCAGATGCTTTTATCCAAAGCAACTTACAGTACAGTCTTCCTTGGGTTCGAACCCTTGACATATTTGCGCTGCTATTACAATTTTTTACCACGTTATACAAGAGCATTTCAACTTGCTATTTTACATTTTTTTAATTTCTTGTAAAGAGTTAATATAACTTAGAAATACACCTTGATTGTTTAACTGGACTTGATAGGTGTAACATTGGAACAAGGCATGCAGAGGCAACAGATTCATAGCAAGCTATTTTTTATATTTTAATAAACATAAAACTAGATACAAAAAAGAAACCAAGGAACACGAAGAAATAACAGGCACTAAATTAACCACAGACCAACAACGACTGACAAAGGACAACTAAAATACTGGGGATATTTAAACCCAAGGGTAAATGAGGTACACCTGGGAAACAACAACACAGAGACCAATGAAACAAATCTAAACAAATACAGAAGACTACAAAACATAAATGACAAAACAGAACTTCAAAATAAGAGACTCAGGGGGAAAAAACAGACAGGACTGTGACATATAACAAAACAAACACAGTGTAAAGAATTTTTAAGACCTGTGTCGCATATTATATTGTAACACATATTACGCAGCACCTACTTTTAAAACAAGTTATATGCTTGTGCTTTATTTTAAGGACGAAAGAGTATTCTTATTTATATAGAATGCTATGTTGGTTTTTATCATACTGATGTCTGTAAATTTGAATTTTGAACGACTTACAATGTTGGTGTGATACAAGTACTAAAACAAAATATTACAGAATGTACAATATCCAAAAGAACAGTTTAGATTTTTCAATAAATATTATTACAAAAGTTCAACAATAATTCATCATTTAAAACATTATATATTAAATATATAATCAATTAAAATAAATTAAAATAATGTTTTATTTGAAAAAAAATGACAGATTTAAATAAAATTATGATTTTTATCTATTTTAAAAGTGCATACAAATTAATTTGTGATGGACTTGCCACCTGTAGGGTGTATTTCATCCTTGAGTAATACATTAAATATTTCAAAATGTATTCCAGTGCTGGTGATAAATGAATATTAACAAAATATTTTTAAATGGTGGCTTTGCAATTATATTTACTAATAATGTAAACTGTGTATAGCCATTACAGTGAGTAATGAAATATAGAGTATAGGGGAGTCATTTCTACAATGCAAAAACAATTTTCCATAAAATTCCTGATAAATTGAAAAAGTCAAAGATTTAAAAAGGTAACATGAGAGGGAACCTGTAGCACTGTAACTAACCTCAGCATTTAAACATAAAAAAAAAACAGAAATATTTTTGTTCATGCTGTAAGGATTAACCTCATTTTGCCCCTCATTTGGGGTCTTGTGGTTGCTGGTTTCCACTCGTTGTGAATACAGAATTAACTAGATAATAAGCACTATTAGTGAATCTGTAGTAGGATTCAATGGATGGGTAATTAGTTTAATTAAACACTTACGCGTTTTCATTTTGTGCTTGACAATAATCAAAGAAGCGGTCGAAGATAACAAAGAATTATTGGAGAATTTACATTATTTAAGGTCAATTTTTTATAATCTTATAATAAACCAAAAAATAATGAAATACAAGCAGTTCTTGCAACAATATTTTGCATGTGCTATAAACATAAGATGCATTACCAATTGAAAATTCTATATTTACATATGTTTTGTTTTTCTGTATGTCTCTGCTGTCTTTACTTTACTACGCATTTACTGTAAAGCTGCTTTGCAATTCCTATAAAGCGCTAGAGAGATATATAGTTGACTTGAATTGATCTGTTCTGGGTGTAACTGAAATACATTGCCGTGAATGTTGCTGCGTCGCCCCCTGTTGATGCATAAAAGCAACCGCTATTTCCAACACATGAATCTGACCCATAAGCTCTCTTGTGCTCTAATGTCATTTTAAATTATAGGGGAAAAAGGTCCAACATCCCCGAATCAGCCGCGTCAGAGCGCTAACAGCACTGAAATACACACTTGACAGTTCTCATCCACATATACTGCAGCAAAGATATCTGATAACATCTGCAATAGCATATACTTGTGTGTGTGGATGTGTGCGTCAGAATGCATGTGTGTGTGTGTGTGTGAGCGCATAACTGCACAAGAAGGCGGCGCGCGTGTGCATGTGTTTGTCTGTCAGTCTTTGCACAAGCACTTGAAGAAGAGAGAAATGTGATTGGCCATTAGAAACATAAAAGGGAAACAAGGGCAGTAATGAATTTGGGGAAAATGAAGCGTAATGGCAGTGGCATTACTCGTGTTCCATATAACAAATTATTTGAAATTTGACAAGCACACCAATTTAACTCCTTATGTCCACCGGGAGCTCCTGTGCGCTTCGCCACAGCGAGACAATTTCGCCTCATTTTCCTATTTATAACAATAGCACCAGCCATTAAGACAAATTAATGTCATTATCAAGTCCCTATGAAAATGACAACTACCGGCGTTTCGAGCAGCTTTAGTGGCCATTCACCATAATGAAATCCGCTGTACGGCTGCTGAAAAGAAACACTCCAAGTAATTATTTTCTAGTAGCTTGTTTGTCCGCCGGCCGCTCGTTTGCTTTCAGCTCAATTATCGGTGCGCGCGATGGCGCGGAGGCGCGGAGAGCGCGGCGCGGGCCGCTGAGCGAGAGGCCTAATTGGCCAATTACCGTCCCGTTCCAGGGCTTTTAGCGAGCGCTGAGTGGGGAGAGCGAGCACGCGGCCCGGGGCTCTCCACACGCCCGCAGATACGCACACACGCGCGCACTCGGACCTCTTACCTACACACAGACCTCCGAAACGCGCACGTATGTCAAAGTGCGTTTCGAAAATAACATTACTGTTTTCTCTAAGCTGGTTTTAACTGGTTTTTCGTGGTGGGTCAGCTGGTCTTCTGACCAGAAGGCAAAGCCACTTTAAAACCAGCCTGCTAAACTTGTTCATCCAACCAGTTTAGGTCGGTTTTAGATGTTTTTCAGCAGGCTTGTAACAATAATGTTACAGTGGTATTAAAGATGATATTTAAATGTATGCTTGTTGGGCTGTAAATTTCAGATCTACAAAACACACGTGGTCACATTTTTGTGTGAATCCTGTGTGAAAAAGTTTTTTGTAACAGTTTTTCAGTTGAACCCAGTAAACACACACCGATAAAATATAGCTTATACCTTGTAAAGTCGCTTAATAAAAGCGTGCCAAATGCGTAAATGTAACTCTAGTATGTAGAACAGTAAATGAAGTGTTTAAATACAAGTAATGGTGGAGTATTAGAATGCGGAGTCATGAATTGAGTGGTGTTCATGTTTTTGGTTAGCAGTGTGACAAACCTATAACTCAAAGCAACTAGTCTATGACTGTTGAACGTCCTAACATCAAGCACCCACCCTCTCTTTATTAACTCCTGCCACTGATACACGTTTTATTCACATAATTATTTATTTGTTTACCAACCATTTTCTCTCATCCTCTCACGCGCTCTCTCTCTCTCTCGATCAGAGAGCGTGTGCTAATTAATCACTCTTTCAGATCATTCACTGTCTAAAGTGGCTCCAGAAGCAGGAGCCATTAGGTAGAAAGCCCCGCTATCTGCATCTCCACACACACAGGCCCACATTTATTAAAGTGAAATTCATCCTGTAATTACCCGCCTCCACATTGCCCCACGTTTGCCACTCACCTCCATCATCAACACCTGCCCGATGCGACACCTCGTGCCATTTCCCATCATGCCACAGGGCCAATTAGACCTCGCGGACCAAACAGCCGCCGAGAGCCGGCTAATTATGTTAATACAAAAAAAATCACTCCCACTGAACAAGGATCATTATGTAAAAATAACAGCTAATGAAACATTACCTTTGATTTTATTTGGATTAAAACAGTTAGAGGGACAATGGAGCGATGGGGTAAATCACAATGTGTCGAAAGTGCGACGCTAGTGGGCGGCACAAGATAAAAACATCTTTTTCTTTTTTTATTTCAGGATGCATAACTGAAAAAGTGAAAACATACCAAATGCTAAACATTCGCTTTAAAAAAAAAAAAAAAAACAGTTGAGGTGTCATTTATGAGGTGTCATTTATGTCCGAAGTTCAAAACCCTATAAATACGAATGCTTGCCTTGGATATCTTGAGAAGTGAATCTCTTTAGCTTTAGACATGTCACTCAAGCCACTGTTTATAGTTCAACAAAGACATGCACCATGAAAAGACTTCTTTACACAACACCTACAAAGATAAACCTTAAAAAGAAGACACTGTTCAGACTAGTCAGTCTTCTTTATTGAGAAGGTGTGACCACCACGCAGGGTGACCATTAGAAGAAACAGTATCTTTGCACTAATGAGCAAACTAGTCGGTTTATAAATGCTCTTTCTGCGAGCGCATCTTTCTCTAGGCGCAGTCAACCGTGTACAATCATCCACCTGCTGCTTACAGACCGCACGTTTTTGTCAGCCATCTCCTTTGCAGCTAAAGTTCTTTCTCCAAACGATTGGGGTTCGTGCCCTAAGGTCTCACATTCTGAATGGACTGGAAGTTCATCATTATGCACTTTAGCTTCGTTTAATTTTGTCTCGGGATGATGGCCTCGCAACTTTTAAAGTTAGTTTTATTTTAATGTAGACATTTAGTATTACATTTTAAGGTGAAAGTAGATGATTTAATAAATGAATAAAACAATAAAATGTCTTTTTTACATTATAGTCACAGCTTCAGCCCACCAACCCTCATTAAACCCCCAATAAATAGTTAAAGAATAGTCCCATTACTGTTCTCTTTTATATTTCCTCTCATTTTTGTCTTTTCTTTATATCCTTGTCTTCTCTTTGAAACTCAAACCATGTCGATGTGAAGACACACCGTGACCTGTGACCTCGCTCTCTTTGCACTTCCTGTGCCGAGCTCTCTGATGGAGGAGCGCTGTCGGTGCACCTGCACGCGGATGGGCAGGTGACAGAGGAATTCTGGACTCTTTTAGAAACGTAGCAGCTTTTCCCTGACACGAAGGTTAAAGCCATTGAGAACAGCAAAAGATTAGAGGCTCTTTGTAGCCGTCAGAGTTAAACAAATTAATCTATTGCTGCTCAGCTGACTGTAAAATCTCTAGAATTACTGTTTCTATGCAGCTACGGCCCGGGTCGACCCACGCTGCCTTTCCCACAATGTCTAAAACACATATTAGAAAGCCTTTACAAAGTTTTTGTCTGCTTTTTAGGATTAAGTATATTGAAAGAGCTTAATTGTGTGGGTTTTTAAAGACGTTTGCAAAATGCATATGAGCAGAGTAAATCAAATTGTCCGTATTGTTTCTTTGAACATTATGTTGGCTTTAATTTTGTCAATTGCTACATAATACCCGTGTGGAAAAGAAACACAGTGGGAATAAAGAAAAATAACTTTTTGTGATTGTGTCTGTGTTTTATCCAAATAGAGATTTGTGAAAGCAGCAAGCTTTATATATCTAAGGGACACAGCATAAAGAGATGCGGTGAGCTTTATGGTCGATGTCAAATTGTGTCAACTCGAGTTAAACACAGACGAGTGCACTGAAACTGACCCACGTGATCTTTAAATTCAGTCTTAATATAGATGCCATGCGATTTAAAAGGACTACGTTTATTTATTTATTTATTTATCATTGAAAAAACAAACTGAAATATATTTTTTTACACAATTTAAAAATATTATAATAATATTTTACTAACACATATTTTAGGAAGAAACAATACCTTTTAATTTTTTTATTCTGACCAGAGCTCCTGAAAACGGATTTATTCAATTCTAGGCTAAATAATCAGGAAAAACTTTAAAAAAAATACTTAAAAAAATATACAATACACTTATAATATTTATTCAGTATTATAATAACATTATATGACCAGTTTGTATAAAAAACAAACAAAAAAAACAAATCTTAATAAAATGTTTTCTACCATAAAATAGTGATGAGAAGGATCGGATCGTAAATTGATTTCCTATTTTGGATATATTGCGCAACAAATTCGTCGGGTTTGGATGACGTCATTCGCGTGCGTCGGGTATTTTGTGAAAAGTCTCTTGACTTCACGTTGAAGGATTGTTTATTTTCAAAGCTACAATTTATATGGGATTGATTTTGATTGTATTGTTGCAATCTTTTGACTGATATTGCTTGGTTTATTTTGTCTTCATAAGCAGTTCCGTTTCTCTGTAACGTGTAAGTATCTGTGCTCAGTTTGCTGTTTTATGCATAAATTCAGTTTGATTCAAGTTCAAAGACAGCAAAATAATAATTTATTGGTTTTATTAGATGTTATTGTATATGATTCCAATTGCACATTGTTTATACACATGTATGTTATCTTATACATAGATATTGTGTATTAATAGTCACAAATTAGTCTCAAAACGTCAAAATCATGTTAAGGTTTAAAAAAGATAATTGATATATTTTTATTATTTGGCATTGTGTATAAATTAAATATATAATAAAGTGCATCTTTATAGATATGAAGTGTATTTACTAGTCATTTGATCAATGAAAAACAAATCCCAGAAAGGTTTCATTTATTTGCATTGACCAAACAGATAGAATGATTATTAAAACAAATGACTTCTAACAAAACGTGACGTAAGGGAATTTGAGCAATGTTTTTGTGGTTATGCAAAAAACTTTCTTGTAATCTTTTAAAACAAATTAATAACCAAATCGTTAAGTTAAATGGGCAATGCTTCTTAGAACAAACAACAAAAATGTACTATTATATGTATGTTATGGTATAGACACAATGTTACTAAGACTTTACTTTGGGTAAATATTGAGAAAATTATTTTGTATTCTTATTGTTCATTTTATTTCCTCACATTCGCAGTGATTGTTTCTATATTATTGTAATCCATATTGAATGACAGTCATCATAAACACCTGCCACTGTCTTTCAGGATGTCTCTAGGTTTCCTGAGGTTTATTTTGGGTCGTGTTCCTCTTCGACCCATCAGCCACATCATCTTCCCTTCATCGGCTGTCAGACCTGCATGGAGTCATCATCGCGCTCTCTCACCCCTGCTGCGCGTCTCCTTCTGCACAGATGCTGAAAGTCTCGACGTGGCCGATCACCCGAAGGAGACTAAAAAGCTGGACCCACGAGCACGGGTGACTTTTGGCAGCGTGGGTAGGAAGATCAATCAGCGCCACATACGATTATTGGGTGAGGAGGGGGAGGAACTGGGCACACTGCACCGTGCCGAAGTGATTCGAATGATGGACGAAACGGGACTGAAGCTTGTTGCCGTAAATGACAGTTCTGATCCTCCGGTATACAGACTGATGAGAGGCAAACAGATACACGAAGAGCAGCTGAAACTCAGAGAGATGCAGAAGGCGAAGACGGGTAAAGAAATACACACACGCATCACATCCTGTTTCAATCCGGTTTTATTCCTGGAATACAAATGTCATATGATTGGATTTTTTGTGAAAGGACAGGTGGTTGTGTTTATATAAATTCAAGTGATCATCTGTAATTCATTTTAGATTGGAAATGTTGCAGTTTTTAAAACTAATGGAGAATAGTTGTGGCACATTAACTTATAAAAATCTTTCTAATGTTCAGTTTAATCTTTTGTGGTACAGTTCATCTTCCTATACACCACTTTAATGTTGTTTGTGTATTTGCAGGTCCTGTCCAATCAAAGGAGCTGAATTTCTCCTCTGATATTTCCCATCATGATTTGGACACTAAACTGCGTCAGGTTGTCAGCTGGTTGGAGAAGAAGAATCACGTCAGACTCACAATCAAAGCGGGAAGTGGCAGCGACACACCGCTGGTATGACATAAGTTCACATGGTTTCTACTTTATAGACGTAAATCGAACAAAACTCCTAACATACAGTTGTTGCCAGGTAGATATTTTGAGACATTGAGTCATTATTTACAGTACAGGCAGTACAGACTAACCAAAAGAGATTGGTGCTTGAAATCCATCAACATAAGCAGCAACAAAAAACATGTGGTTACTAAATTCAGAGGTTGACCTCAATTAAAAAAAAGTCCAAAACACATAAGTGGCAGCAATATTTTGGTATTTATTAACAAAATAAATACTGTTAAATGGTTCTTTGAAACCTAACACTGAACAACTACACAATCGCATTAGTGGTATAAACAAACAAATTTTGTTATTTGTTTATTTCCTTTAACAGGATAAAGTGCTGACTCAGATGGTAGAGAAGATATCACTACCGGTTGGTTTCGTATCGAAACCCACCGTTGTCCGTGGAGGACGGGCTGCCATGTGTGTCCTTCGCCTCGCCTCTGCCAAAGAACTGCGACAGAAAGCGACTGAGACTTCAAACAAGCAAGACTCGGAGAAACCAAAACCACCTTTAACCTCAACGACAGAGAAATCAAAAGACTGAAAATGTTTAAATAAAAGTTTCATATTTTGCAAAGGTATGCTCCTTTTAACTGGCAAGGAATTTGTAATGGGTTGAAATAAAGACGTCAGACTCTATAACAAGAACGGCTCCAAAAAGTGGACCACCGGACGTGCAGTGTCACTGAATTCCGAACAGATGGATTTTGATTGGTTGATGACACTTTTAGATGTAACCGGCTGTAAATCACAACTTTTTGATTCTGTGAGGTCTGGTTTTTGGGTTGTATGACTTTCGGATGCGGACGTATCTGAATCATGAACTATTTGAAGCTCCAGTGACTGTTCAGCCTGTGACAATGATGTCTCGCCTGATTCTAATGTTTCCGTTGGATGTTTCTTGGCTGGCTTGTGACCACTTAGACGGGACGCCAGAGAGCGTTTTGGGTGGGGCTTTTTCTGAAAGAGAATAAAGAGATTTCTGTTAAAACATTTCAGCAATGATCAGATCAATATAGCAGGGTAAATGATTATATTCATACCTGTTTCTTCTTTTCAGGGTCATGAACCACAGTATGGCGCAGTAAACTTTGCTGAGGGTGAAAATGTGCCAAAACTTAGTAAAGCGACATTTTTTACGCCAGTAAAACAGTTTATGCATTAAAAATGTGAGCAAAGCTTCAACAATCTTCATTCTGCTATTTAATGTAAGCTTTAAGTCTCAACACCAGACCATACCCTTTATTTTAAACAGACAGTGTTGGTCATACTGAATGGTTAATACAGTGTTAAAGGAACACGTCGACTTTTTGGGACTCTAGCTTTTTCACCGTATCCCCCAGCAGGGAACTACACTAACCTTTTCCACTGGTGGCACTTGCGCTACCAACTTTTTCAGTTACTGGCGCAAAATATGATTTGGTCGCACATATTTTTTTCAAGTTATATTAAGGCGCTCTGGATAATAATGAACAATAATGAAACTGTATTGCATACAGATATGCTTTTTATTTTACTTGCCATCTTTTAAACCACATGCCGCCTTGTTTTCTTAAACGTTGCAGTGTTTCCCACAGATCTGAAATTTACTTGGTGGTGGTAGCCGGTGAAAAGGGCAATTATTACCCACTGACAAATAATGGTCTACTATACATGTGACGAAGAACTAATAATGTGTGACACAACACAATACTTTGATTCATTGAAAATTAATATTAATTTCACATATTTCATCAATCTAACCACCCCAAACTTTCTTTGCCATTAACAAAGCTGACACTGTTTGTCAAAGCACCACGAAAAGACTTACTGTTTTTGCACTGATATATGAAGCAATTAGACCCCTTTTATCAAACTCAATATATACAATACTATGTACAGTATATTAATAGACAGTGCAGGTCTATAGATTATAAATGTGACTGATGTTATCTTTCTATTTCTCTCTTGCCGACTTAAAAAGCTTAATCCACTCATTATTTCAGATTTAAAAGTCTACTTGCTGTCCCGGTGACAAACTTTACATTGCTTTGCTCGTTCAGTGCATGGGCTTGACATTAGCATTGCTTTTTGCTACAATCTCTGTCCAAACTTAATATGGATATGGTTTTAGAAAATATATGGTTAATTAATAATAAGATTATTAAAAAAATGTGAGAAAGAAAATGCAGCGGGTGGTCGTAACAAGAACCATCGCCATAGAAACCGGAGGCACGCTGAATCTGCACTCGAGCTTTAGCGCGGTAGCGCTCATGGAAATTTTCAGATCGACTCGGGTTATAAAAATAACATTAATCAGACTTGGGACCCAAAGTAATTAAACTAGGACCTAACCGGACCCGACAGACCATTTAAAATATAAACCCGGAACCATACGGGTCCCGCGTCCTCAGTGAAGAAAGACCTCTGCTCAAGTTCAAAAACAAGGAAGACACTGCGCTTGCGTCGCGTCCCACCCAATTCATTGAGAAACAGCTGAGCACGCAAACGCACACTGATAGGGAGAGACACGACGTGCTTTCACGCAAAATGAAGCCAACGTGTTGATGGCTCAGAGCACGTTATAAAACGTATTCTTAAGATCCACATTTCTGTTTTAATAAATGCTCATAAATCATAGCATATTGTCTAAAACATTAGGTAGCACATTTGCGACCCATTAAAAATTAGGGTCGCAACGGCAGTTCAAAAGGTCGCATATGCGACCATTTTGGTCGCAGTGTAGCTCCCTGCCCAGAGTTAGTCTATACATACCTTTGTCATCTTTGTGCATCCCGTAAATTTTGGAAAGTGTTGGCATTATTTTGTCACTTATTGTGAGCAGTATGCTAGCTGGAGCCATTTACTTCCAGTCTTTGTGCTAAGCTAGGCTAGCAGTGGGTGTGTCAGACAGCGTTACGGCACGCACGGAGATAAAAAAGGTATGTATGGACTTATCCAACCATGGGAGATACAGTGAATAAGCTAAAGTCCCAAAAAGTTGGCGTGTTCCTTTAAATATACGACAAACAGTACATCAATTTAACATTTATTAGCCTGCCAAATCATTAATTCTTGTAAAAAGTCTTATTGTTACACAAATAAAAACATTAAAATTATTCAATACAATAGTATTACCTTGTCTCACACCACCAGCTTATTCATATGTCATCCATACTGTACAATACATTTTTATTAGTCCTATGCATATGTTAAATAATGTTAAAGGGATGGTTTAGCCAAAAATAAAAGTTACCCAATGATTTACTCACTCTAGGCATCTTCTTTTCAGATAAACACAATTGGAGTTATATTAGAAAATGTCCTGGCTAGCTTTATAATGTAAGTAAATGGTGCTTCTCATTTGAAGCCCAAACAAGTACTATAAAGTATTTTAGGAGAGTGCGTTTTCAGCGTAGGACGTCATAGTGTACAAGACTCAATGGAGATGAGATGGTAGAGAAGAGACGCTGTGCTACATCTTACGTTGGAAAGGCATGCTCTCGTGAACGTGCATTGGTCGTTACCAGAAGCTGGTTACTTATTCTTGTTTATAAAGTTTTAAATATTTGCCCTCACAAGGCCTTTATTAACCTCCTAGAGCCATGAGGATTAAGTCTATGAAGGATGGACGTTTTGGGCTTTAAATCAGAAGCACCATTTACAATAAAGCTTGGAACAGCCAGGACATTGTTGTGTTAATCTGATAAAAGATAATCATTTACATTGAGGATCGCTTGAGGATGAGTTAATCATAGGGTAATTTTCAGTTTTGGGTGAACTATCACTCTAATAATCTGAAGTTTATAAAGATTAAGAAAGAAATTGATAGATATAATAGTTATCTTTGTCATGTAGGGACAGAAAAATCTTTCCCATTTTATGGCACAGTATTAGAATTGGTTCCAAAACAAGTTACAGGAATAGACAAACTTGTTTATCATTTCTACATTTTTGGCCATATTTTACACCTTTAATGTAAAGCACCAGTTCACCTGAAACTATAAATACTAGCAAATAAAATGACACTTAAAGGAAAAGTTCACCCCAAAATGAAAATTATATTACTCGCCCTTGAGCCATCTTAGATATTTACGACTTTCGTTTTTAAGTCAAACACAAGTTATTTTAAATAATAATCTGGCTCTTTTCAGCTTTATAATGGCATTGGATAGTGCCCCATTTTTAAAGCTCCATCATCGTTTGCTCTTTAAGTTGAGTATTTACCTTCATTGAAAAGGATTTGCCACAGTCAGGGTGAGGGCAGACGAACGAACGCTGCTCTTCGTGAAACGACAAAATGTGACTTTGGAGGTTAAAGGCAGTCGTGTAGGAGCGCGTGCATCCTTGTCTGGGACAGTGGAACACCAGACGCTCTCCAGTATGAACTTGCTGATGTTGCCGCAAGAACCAGATGTCCCGAAACGTTTTCTTACACTCGTCACATTGTACCCTCACTAAATACACAAACATAAATACTCTCATTGTGTCACTGTGTGAGGTCACATACAAATCTATGATGTCTACCTCCTAAAACCTCAGGCTTACCCTTATGAACTTTCATGTGTTTCGTCATCTCTGTCCAGTTCTTCGCCACAAACGTGCAGCCCTCGGACGTACACGAATAACCTGCAAAGTTGATGCATTTTTTAAGCTGTAGATAGATATACTCGAGTGTCAACTGCAGTATGCAAGGACAAGCAAAACATTTACCCTGGTGCACTTTCTCATGCCGCTTCAGTTTACCAGACTGTGAAAAGCGTCTTTCGCATCCTTCATACGAACATCTGCAGTATGTAGAGGACATCAGACAAAAAAATCAGACGTACTGGTCTATAATTCAAGGGTGCTAATGTGAAATAATAAGCAATGTAACTGTAAAGAGTCTTACAGGTACGGCAGGAGGAGGGTGTGCGTACACTCGTGGGTCTTCAGCTGGTTATTTTTCTTGAATGTTTTGCCACATCCTTCATACGTACACTGAAAGAAAAAATCAATTACATGTAACCCTTTCAAAAACATTACATGATGGTGGTACCATGGGAAAGTGACGGTATCGGTATCGAATGATAAATTATGTATCATGCGATATGGCAAGCCAATATACTCAAATGATGTGTTAAATAGGTAATAACATTATTTGCTGCTTGTTAATCAATCGCAGGTAGTATTAAAGGAATATTCAATTTTCTTAAAAGAAAAATCCAGATAATTTACTCACCACCATGTCATCCAAAATGTTGATGTCTTTCTTTGTTCAGTCCAGAAGGAATTATGTTTTTTGAGGAAAACATTGCAGGATTTTTCTAATTTTAATGGACTTTAATAGAGCCCAACATTTAATACATAACTCAACACTTAACAGTTTTTTTCAACGGAGTTTCAAAAGACTATAAACGATCCCAAACGAGGCATAAGGGTCTTATCTAGCAAAACGATTGTCATTTTTGACAAGAAAAATAAAAAATATGTACTTTTAAACCACAACTTTCGTCAAGGTCCGGTCCAGCGCGACCTAACGTAAATGCGTAGTGACGTAGGGAGGTCACGTGTTACATATATAAAACGCACATTTGCGGACCATTTTAAACAGTAAACTACCACAAAGACATTAATTTGTATCAGTTGACATACAACAACGTAGGAACGGTCCTCGTTCTCAACACTTGTAAACACTGGGGCGGAGTTTCGCGTTCGTCCTCTGTGACCTCTTGACGTCATGACGTATTGCGTGGGGTTAGCTGGCGCATCACGACCGGATCTACATGACGAGAAGTTGTGCTTTAAAAGTGTATATTTGTTATGTTTATTGTCAAAAATGACAATCGTTTTGCTAGATTGGGATTGTTTATTGTCCTTTGAAACTCCGTTGAAAAAAAAACGTTAGGTGTTGAGTTAAGTGTTAAATGTTGGGCTCTATAAAAGTCCATTAAAATTAGAAAAATCCTGCAATGTTTTCCTCAAAAAACATAACTTCTTCTCGACTGAACAAAGAAAGACATCAACATTTTGAATGACATGGTGGTGAGTAAATTATCTGGATTTTTCTTTTAAGAAAATGGACTAATCCTTTAAGGGGCGGGGCATTCTCATTCCAGAGAGCATCTGACTGGTTAAGCTTCTGCGTGAAGTCTTTAGTTCAGTCAGAGGAGAGAAAACGCATGGAAACTTCTGTTACCTATTTTTAATATAGTGAATGTGTTACCATTAACTTACTACGTATTGTTTTGTCTCTTGTCTGTGAATACGTGAAATGTGCTTCTTCAAGTTGGCGTTTGTGGTGAATCCTGCATTGCATCCTTCCTCTGCGCATCTGTTGACATCATGTAAATATAAATATTGCTATGGTTTACAGTTCGAGTCAACATTACACACTGAACAACACAGATGCTTACTTGTAAGGTCTTTCTCCGGTGTGTGTCAGCGTATGACGAGCAAGATGGTGACTCGTGCAGAATGATTTACTGCAACCACTGAACTCGCAATGAAAAGGTCTCTGCAAAACAAAATATTAGGTCAAAACGTGGCAAACTAAACAATGCATAACACGTCAAAAAAATAAATAATAATAATAAAATTAATAACAATGTAATGACGTTGACGTCAAAACCTGTCAAACTCCAAAACAATGCATAATGTCATAACGTAAACGTACCAAAATGTATCGCGTTATAAAATTAAATGTTGTCAAACACAAGCAGCGACTTTTTCTATTTGATGTAACTATTGTACATTTAGATAATAAAATATTGAGTATTAAAACGTGAATCTGTCATTTGTGATGCAAGTTATCACACAACACAGTCTCACACCCATGGCGCGTGCCTGGCCTGTAACTCACCACTCCTGTATGTTTACATAGATGCGCTTCTAGTTTCCATACTTTGTTGTACGACGCGTGACAGTCAGGAAACGAGCATATAAACGATCCGCTAGGTTTATTATTAGTTTCATCCATTGTCAAATCTACACACTGCATAAAAAGCTGAGCCTGAACGATCACATGTGCGATGCGGCAGCAATGGATGCCCGGTGACGTCACTCTACGCGTGCAGTTATGGAACGCCAAAGAGGACAAAAGCCAATGAAGCGTCCCATTTCACCAAGTGGTGCTTTACTATGTATGTTTAGGGCTGGTTCATTTTAATAACTGCTGTGTAGTTTGATTATATTATATAAAACTGAATTAAAAATTGTGGCTTTGTTCTGAAACGACAGAAACCTGTCTGCTGTGTCTTGATGCTTGCTGACACTATTACTGTAAAAAATGATGTGATCATTAAAGGGATAGTTCACCCAAAAATGAAAATTCTATCATTGTTTACTCACCCTCATGTTGTTACAAACCTCTATTAATTTCTTTGTTCTGATGAACACAAAGGAAGATATTCTGAGAAATGTTTGTAAGCAAACTGTTTGTGGACACCATTCACTTACATAGTAGGAAAAAATAATACTATGGAAGTATATAGGGTCCTTTGTGTTGATCAGAACAACGATATTTATACAGTTTCGTACCAACATGAGAGTGAGTAAACGATGACAGAATATTCATTTTTGGGTGAACTATCCCTTTAAGTAATGACAATATATGAAGAACTCAGATGAAAAACCATCCAAGTGCACCAGTGACATTTTTTCTTGTAGAAAACAAATTAACAAATTAAGTTAAACAATTTTAACTTGTTTTTATCAGTTATGTCAACTTATCACAACTTAAAATATTAGGTTGAATTGACTTGCCAAAACAAGTCTAAACTTTTTTTTACAGAGTAAGCACCTCATATGGTTTATACTATAGGATACTTTAACTCATTAAAATTAATTAAGTGATTTCACCGTTTATAAAAGTTACAGCAACCTATCCCAAAAAATAAAGTCAAAATATAAACTAGTAAATTGAAAGGCCACAACTTTAATAGATCCACCCGTTGATGGGACGTGGCTGTTGCTACATTGATGTAAATCATAATACACAGAGATTTATAAGAAACAGGGCAATCCCCAAGATCACTCTAGGTTTATTTTTGTCGACTGAGAGGACTGCGAACATGCGACTGAAGAGTAGACCCTCATCCTTCTGCAAGGACCACAGGGGCTGGGATAATCACATTAGCGGAAGATGGGAAATAGACAGTGGCGTGAAAGCCTGGAGTGCAATGGCACGACTAATCCAGTTACTGCCGGGAGAGAAAAGAGCGACGCTGGTTCTCCGCAGAGGCTGAGAAAAACTCTGCTTTCCCAGGAGTGAGTTCACCTGTATGGTAACACAGAAAAGTTGGGTCTTTTGATTTTACAAGCAGAAAATTGGCACTTGGCACGTACCACCGCGCCATACCAACTCATCATGCCACCCTCCCCGACACCCTATGTTTTGTCAATGCATAAACAAAACAATGGACAGACATTCCATGAGATTCTCTTTAATTCCCTGATGGTGAAGACATCCCCCCAGTCAGTGGGACTATGTGGAAAGAAAAAGGGAGGGGCACAATTTCCAAAATACAGGATCAGCTCTGTTTATGGCTCCTGGTCCCGAGTTCAACCTTATTACAAACTTAAGTAAGTTTGGGACAATAGGATGCACTCTGTAAAACAAATGTCTTTCTAAATAAACTGGCAGATGGACTGTTTTAAATGACAAGACATTTCACGGGTCAACAGGTTGGGATTTAGTGTCTCCTTCATCACTAGTGCCCGGAATAAGGATGCCTTGGTGTCCCTGGCAACGGTGGGAAAACAAAATGTCAGATCTTATCAGTCAAGTCTTTAAGCCCTTTAGTTCATTCTGCGTGTCTCTTGTCTCAGTGTACTGCTGTATTGGTGTAGGGATTAAGCTGAGTGGTTAAACAGTGATTTAATGAACTCTGCATGGCTGGATGTCACACTTAAACCGCTATCGCAAACAAATAGGGTCGATGGGAAATTTTCTGGGCCATGTGGAAACAGGAATGAGAGCTTTTGAGGTTTGGGTTTTTTAATTCCACTAAAAAACTATTTTGAATACATGAAAATAAAAGAGTGTGAGAAAGAATCTGCTCTGGATAAAACAGATGGACCACCAGGTGCTGAGTGTATGACACAGAGAGTAAAGAAAACAACACAAGAAAGAAATGCATCCATTTACTAGACTAATTTTGTTTAAATAAACAACGCTACACTGTAAAAAGATTCCGTAGAAATTACAGTATTACTGGCAGCTGGTTGCCAGTAACTTACTGTAGATTTAAATTTATGTTAATTACCTGCAACAGTTTGTTCAAAGTTAAATGAAAATTAAACATTAGCAAGTCTGTATCTTTACAGAATAAAACTAAAATAACAGCCTCATGCAAAGCATTCTGGGAAACAAAATCTGAAAGAAAAAAAACAGAAAAAGGTTGAGGAGGATTTTTGGTTCCCAGAATGCTTTGCATGAGGCTTTTCTTTTATATTCTTATTCTATAAGACAAAGACTTGTTAATGTTTAATGTTCATTTAACTTTGAACAAACTGTTGTCAGTAAATAACATTAATTTAAATTTACAGTAAGTTACTGGCATCCAGCTGCCAGTAATACTGTAATTTTTACGGAATCTTTTTACAGTGTACACTGTAAAAAAATTCCGTAGAAATTGCAGCTGGGTTGCCGGTAATTTACCGTAGATTTAAATTTATGTTTTTTACTGGCAACATTTTGTTCAAAGTTAAATGAACATTAAACATTTACAAGTCTTTGTCTTTACAGAGTAAAACTAAAAAACAGCATCAAGAAAAACATTCTGGAAAACAAAATCTGAAGCAAAAAACAGAAAAAGGTTGATGATGATTTCTGGTTCCCAGAATGCTTTGCATGAGGCTGTTATTGTATAGTTTTATTCTGTAAAGATTTAGGGCCCTATTTTAACGATCTAAGCGCATTGTCTAAAGCGCACAGCGCAACATCTAAATGGGCGTGTCCGAATCCACTTTTGCTAATTTAACGACGGGAAAAATGGATTTTGCGCCGAGCGCATGGTCGAAAAGGGTAGGTCCTATTGTAATGGGAGTATTTTGGGCGTAACGTGCAATAAACCAATGAGAGTCTCTGCTCTCATCCCCTTTAAAAGCTAGTTGCGCTGGCGTTATGTCTAATCCCTATTTAGATGACGGACTTTGTAAACTGAAAAAATAAGCGGAGGAAGAAGATCCCCAGTTTAAGATTAATGTTAAATAATTGTGTTGTTTTTCACTTGTATTGAAATTTTTTTTTTTTTATCAAAACCTTTAAAACCCGTTTTCTTTTAGTCATGGAAGTAAAAAGCAGGCTTGTAATTGCTTTTAATGTATGGCTATCCAATATCATCAAAAAATTATTTACAAGCATGTAAGATAAGGTTTGTACTCTAAAAATACTTTATTTGTAATAAACAGGAGATAAAGAATTTACAAACGGCTCTCCTCACGTTACTACGGTGGCTCATTGCTGCCACATACATATTATTTTTTACACTCAGTTATGTCGTTATAACGAGATATTATGTGGTTATAACGAGATATTATGTGGTTATAACGAGATATTATGACGTTAAAACGACATATTTTCTCGTTAAAACAACATCTTTTCTCGTTATAACGAGAAAAACATTCCGTTTTAATTACATAATATCTCGTTTTAACGAGAAAATATGTCGTTTTAACGAGATATTATGTAATTAAAACGGAATGTTTTTCTCGTTATAACGAGAAAAGATGTTGTTTTAACGAGAAAATATGTCGTTTTAACGAGATATTATGTCATTAAAACGAAATGTTTTTCTCGTTATAACGAGATAGCATATCATTAAAACGAAATCTTTTCTCGTTATAACGAGATATTTCCCCTTGTTAACGACGTCATTTTTCTCACGCTGTTTCATTATTCAACCATACAGAGCAGCTTTTTGGCAAGAGTCATGGCGCATTTAACTGACCTGATTTACTTTTACTTTATTCTGGGTTTAAGTCATGCAGACATTTTATTGACATTAAGTCATATCGACAGAATTGTTATTAGCATGCGGACTCTTCGTCGGCATCTTAAACAACTGAGACTGTATAGACGTAAGAATCACACGGACCTATTGGAAGTTGCGTTATTCCTTGTGGATGAACTTGCCCGTTATGGGAAGCTACATGGATATAAACTGCAACATCTGAAATGTATTCAGGCTGGATTTGTTGTCAGTCAAAGTGTAATTCGACATTTATTAAATATCCTGGATCCCTATGGAGTGCAATTGAGAAAGAGAAATCGCTTAAGACGTCGGATGTATCTAAATCCTGGCCCAAATTTTATGTGGCACATGGACTCCTATGACAAACTGAAACCTTTTGGTATCTGCATCAACGGCGCGATTGATGGATTTTCTAGAATGATAATTTGGCTCCATGCCTATACTACTAATTCCAACCCGAAGGTTATCGCGGGATATTTTATTAATGAAGTTGGACTGAGAATGGGGACACCAGCCAGAGTGAGGTCAGACCTGGGAACAGAGAACTGTTATGTGGAGCAAATGCAAAAGTTTCTACGCTATGACCACCGTGACGAATATTCTGCAAACTGCTACATTTACGGTTCAAGCAACCACAACCAGCGCATTGAGAGCTGGTGGGCATTCATGAGAAAACATCATGCTCAGTACTGGATAAATCGTTTCCAGGATTTGAAGGATAATGATCATTTCACTGGTAGTTTCCTAGACACGCAATTAATATCATTCACCTGCCTGAATATCATTGAGGTAAGATGTTAGCTACTTCAGAAGCTGTTTGATTCTGGTCCGTGTAGGCTACTTTTGCGTCCATTCATTTTTCATTTTTTCCATGACAAGAAGCATAATTTAAATGGTTGTTGTATTTTTAAAATGCAACGTTAAAGGTTAAATTTAAATTACAGCTGTATTCAGAACATTCTAACAAAAATATTGACGTATTTTCAGATTTTTGTTAATGAATCCGTGTATCGTTCAATCGATTTTTCAAATTAAAAACAAAAATGATAAAACGAAGACTTGTTTTTCGATTTTTGGATTGTGCATTCAGATCAAAATATGAATAATGGGATTGGGACAATTTTTTTATTATTAAATACCTTAGCAGACATTTGCCAATGAAATTATTTTAAACAGATCAAGTACTATTGTGGTAACAGATTAGGCTACAGACATTTTAATAAGGTTGTGCATATGAGCAACGAGCAATCATGCTCTCCTGTAGTCTTTTTCTCTTATACAGTCCGACTCTTGTCGGATTCTTGTGGTGCGGGATTAAATTAAAGAGTATAAATACGGTAGCAGTCGGAACTCTGGGGTACCCATATCTTATGCCTTTCTATGTAATGTTTATTTTACATTCTTTTACCAGCACGGATGTACACTGTTCTATGCATACTGTACACATTATATTAAGCACAACCTTTGGTCATTATTAACTTCACAATCAAGGAATAAATTAAAAGAGCTTTATAATACAATGTGTCTTCAAATCTTCAGTCCCCTCAAGTATTGCCTTCTACATTTTAAAGAATAGATGAAAGGCGAAACATCATCACGGTAAAGCTGTGTTAAGTTACGATGCTTTTTGGAAATACAGCCCCGACTGACAATTACGCACTCCCGACATCTTTTGACAGCGTGAGCGTTGGCGTATCCGCACTTAATTCTGATCACATGTACACCTGCAAGAATGTTTGTAATACTTTGGCAGAAAATAGGTTTATATGGTTTTTAGTGATATGTTTATATGTTGCTAAGTGACGTGCTTTGCCCTATTTAATGTATGTTTCACTGTTACATTTTGCGTTGACCGTGAATGTTTTTTCTTTGCATCCCGATGATGCCACGAGTGCACCTTAAGTGAGAGCGCATTCAGCCATCGTTGTCGGTTTTTGAATGCGATACGCTAAAACGTGTCTTTAGGAACATTCTTTATAGGCTAAATGTCGGCTAAGCTAGTTCAGTAAAAAGTAATTTTTTACATAGCTCTAGATACAAACCTACGTTTCCTTCATTCATATTTTTCTAATAATTGACAAACGTCGTAGGGAAAAAGGTTGGATAAAAGCATTCTAAGCGGTGAACAGCGAAACCAGTCTCCTGAAGATGCGTATAAATGTAGCACGAAGTGTGCGAAACACAGAGTGAATTTTAAGTGGGTGCGGGACGAAAAAAAAAACAATTTCGCGCAGACCTCTTTTTTAAACCAGGTGTGTATAAATAATAATCATAAAAAAGAAACAAAATTCAAAACTCGGACTGTAAGCGAATGAGATCATGGGAGCACAGTGCAATTCACACCCTTATTATGCCTGTAATCTGTTACAACAATAGTACTTAGTTTAAAATAGTTCTGTTTAAAATTATTTATTAGATATTAATATTGCAACGAGAGCAATAATAAGTAATAATATAAACTTTAAAAGGCAATGCACAGTGGTATGAGTCCAAACTATATGGAAAAGATGATTTCACATAGCATAAATTAATAAAATGTGCAATTAGTCATTGAACAATATCAAACAATATTATTAACAATATTATTACATGCACATTGGGTGAAGATCATTAGGCTAAACTTTTAACAAGCGTGTGCTTCAAGAATCATTCTATAGGCGACATTTGCAATACAGTCTCCTGAGGTTGCGTATAAATAGCACGAATTGTAAAACTCGTGCAACACATACGCCAAATTCCACTTTGGCGTGCATATGATACGCAAGTCCTTCCCATTCACTTAAACGGGGCATCTTTTTTTGTCGTTTTATTTATTGGTTTCTCAATTTTTTTCTGTTTTTTAAACCATTTTCGCTTGGGTTTAGGGTTAGATTTTAGATTTGCTTAATGAGGTTATTTAATATACAGGTTCCTCCATGTTTTTGTCCATATTTAAGCCATGGTCGCTTGGAGTTGGGGTTAGAGTTGGGGTTTGGGTGCCTAAACCCAGGCAAAAATGGTAAAAAATAGCAAAAAAATTGAGAAACCAATAAATAAAACTACAAAAAAAGATGCCCCGTTTAAGTGAATGGGAAAGACTTGCGTATCATATGCACGCCAAAGTGGAATTTGGCATATGTAGCCTATTGCACGAGTTTTACACTTCGTGCTATTTATACGCATTTTCAGGAGACTGGGCAGACATTTCAGCACTTGACAAACGGATAGCCACTGCTGTGTGCGATATATTTAAGTGCATTTTTGGGAAATGCACGTGAAAGAATAACTAACGCTCGTAGAAAGCGCTCTTAAGTGCTAAGTTCAATTTTATCAACACAGCCCAGACCGCCCGTTCCCAACCAAAGTTCCTGTCCAATATGGGTACCCCAGAGTTCCGACTGCTACCGTATTTATACTCTTAAATTTATGATTGCTCGTTGCTCTGCACAAACTTATTAAAATGTCTGTAATCTGTTACCACAATACAGTGCCGGCGCCAGCCGAGCGCTGATGAGGGGGCGTCTAAAATACCAGAGGGGGCGATCACATGAATGCATATAATTCCCCCAGCTAGATTACATTAAGTTTTAAAGTGTTATAAACAAACATCTCTGTAATACAACCACAAAAACTACAGCTATAGTGAGCAACGTACAGAGCTCTGAACAATAAAACAACAACAAAAAAACGCATACCTAACGTCACATATTAGCACAACACTACTCATTAGAAGTTCAGACCCAGAGGTAGAAATAAATTTTACGTAATGGTGGGGGGCAGTGTTGGCAAATAGAGTTGATGGTTTTCAGCCCAAAAACGGCCCAAACGCAACATTTTATCAACATTTTGGTTCAATTTGATTATATAACGTAGTTATTTTAACTGCCACAAGTAATGCACCAAGCTAGCGATTAAGCAGCTAGAGAACCACAATAGCAAAATGACAATAACTCGTTTACATATACAGCTATGCTGTAGGATAGGCTAATTCAAATTCGTTAATTATAAATTTAACAATGTCTGTTTTTTATCTATTTACTCCTGATAAACAGGTGTGTGAGAGAGAGATCGTACAGGCTTACCTTTAACGTTAAATGCAGAACAATAATAGGCTGTCGGTTGTACGTTGACTTGCAAGGATGCTGAAGAACATGAACATCTGAACTTTTCAAAACTATGTACAGTCTTGCTGAAGTTCATGGTGCCCGAATTGACTTAATGACAGCCGAATATTTGGATCTTTGCACCTGAAATGCTCCGATAATTCATCAACGCCACGGCATTAATTGATGTGTGACAATCCGGAGTCCGGTTTGTAGAACTTCCAATGCTATTTTCCATATATCCATTGCTACAGGGCAGGCCCAGGTCACTCTCACACTCCTGTCTGTAAATTTTTATATAATTTCCCACTTCGACATCTTGATTTCCCTCTGAGACTCAGAACGCGGGCTCATTGTCGGCGTGCCTCAAGCCGTCAACACAAACTTGTTCAACTTCAGGCGCGGCTGCAAGAACCAACAACCACATGACGTCAAAGTACCGCGAGAACGATTCGAGAAATCATACTAAGTGTCGTTTCGTCTCGCTCTCGCGGCATTTTGACGTCTTCGCCTGATGAATTCGAACAAGCCTATAGGCTATACATGAGTGGGCGTGTGTCACGGTAGAATACATGCACACTTGTTTTTTGTTTTGTTAAATAATTAGACTTTAAAATTCCCTTTAGGAAGACAATACACAAGGCAAACGTGATTTTTAAATAGCGCATTTTATCATTAAAATCCCATTCAACATTAATGGTGATCTGAGGGGGCGGGATAGTGCCAGTGAGGGGGCGACGCCCCCTCACGCCCCCTCGTGGCGCCGGCCCTGCACAATAGTAGGCCTACTTGATCTGTTTAAAATGATTTTATTGGCAAATGTCTGCTAAGGTATTAAATTTGTCCTAATCCCGCTATTCATATTTTGTATTTTTGATCTGAATGCACAATCCTTATATCGAAAAACAAGTCGTTATTCGTTTTATCATTTTTGTTTTTAATTTGAAAAATCGATTGAATGGCAGCCTATATTTTAGCATCATGTAACGCCGGTAGGTGTCAGTATAAGCAAGCACTACTGCGGGCAGAGTTTACGGAGTATAGCTTCTTACTAACTGTAAGAAATAAATGATCAAAATATTCTGTATAAATGAGTAAACAATTTAACAAATACAAATACAAATACAAATACAAATACAAATACTAATAATAATAATAATAATAATAATAATAATAATAATAATAATAATATAAATGTACAGTATGAAGAAGCCATGGCCTGTACAACTTAACTCCTATAAAATTGTTTTCAACCCTTTGTATTATTTATTATTATAGTATATGCCTTTTATATAGTATATTATTATTATTATTATAGTATAATAATGTTAAAAACTCTACTTTTTGTGATAAGGTTGACATTTGCATGGAATTGCCCAATTTATCATAATGAAATAGAATGTGATGATGTTTTGCATAAAGCAGCATGCTTGCGGATTCCATATTTATTTGTGATTTTTTTAAATGTATAACAAAGGTGCATAAAGCTATTAACAAAAATCTGAAAATACATCAATATTTTTTGTTAGAATGTTCTGAATACAGTTCTATTTTAAATGTTAACTTTTAACATTGCATAACATGTATGTTTCTTGTCATGGTTAAAAAGGAAAAATGAATAGATGCATAAGTACACAGACCCATTCTATACTACTAAATCATAAAGTATGTTAATGTAATTTCCTGTTATAGGAAGAGCTGCAGCAAGTTCAGCATTTGTGGAACACTCACATAATTCGCCAGAGCCGAAATGCAGTGGCTCCAAATGGCCGTCCACTCATGATGTATCACCTGCCACACCTTTTTGGAGCAAGAGATTACCTGAAACAGGTTACTCATGAGACTGTGGAAGCCTGTAGAGAGGAATGTCTTCAAAGAGGGCCATATTCATGTGATGAGACAGTTTTTAGTTTATCATGTCTTCTCATGGAAGAGAACCATCTTCATCCACCCACATCACCAAATGAAGCTATTGAATTGTATCTGTTCCTTAGGAGCTGTATAATTGCACATTTGTAAGCAACAATTTGAATGATCCATGCTTTAATCTTTCTTTTTTTTCTAATTTGCATTTGTTGTATATATAAATCTAAAGTACCATACTTTACTGTACAAAGGAAGGTTTTTGGTCATTTCAATTAATGTTTACCCAATCTGTAAATAAGTAATTTAAGAAGCAACTTTTATGCACATTTTAATTTATTTACGTAAAGCATAAGAACATTTGGATTGTAATGAAACTATACACATTAAAAAGTCAAACTGTAATAAATGAAAAAAATGACAAATTGACTCATTGAACTGATTAATTTTTATTTATGTGACAGTAAACTGAACCCTGACCATTCAGCATCTTTTAAAGAAATATGAACTGTTAAAAGACATTTGAATGTATAAGCACACTAGTTTGCAGATTTAGCCAAATTACATAGTTATATTACATTTGAAGGTATAAAAAAAGTAAATGTAAATGCCATGAAAATGCCATGTTACTTACAAACTAATGTAATTTTGTAGCCATTTTTCAATTGCCTCTAACCATGGACGTAAGTGAACACAAGAGCTTTAAACAATTCTTAAAACAATTAACTCAAATATTTCTTTTTGGTGAAATCAATAACACATCTTAACTCTCAAAATGCATTTTTGTTTTGGTGAAATCAAAAATAAATCTTAATTCTCATATTTCTTTTTGGTGAAATCAATAACACATCTTAACTCTCAAAATGCATTTTTGTTTTAGTGAAATCAAAAATAAATCTTAATTCTCATATTTCTTTTTGGTGAAATCAACAACAGATCTTAACTCTCAAAATGCATTTTTGTTTTGGTGAAATCAAAAATAAATCTTAATTCTCATATTTCTTTTTGGTGAAATCAATAACACATCTTAACTCTCATACTGCGTTTTTTTGTGAAATCAATAACAAATCGTAACTCTCTTTTTGGCAAATTCAATAATAAAACACCATATAGTATTTATTATGATTTAAACAATGTCCATGACAAGTGCATGTGCATTGGACAATATACTTTCCAATTCAGAGCGCAGCTCTGGGTAAGAGCTGTAGGTGGAAGGAAGCTCTAGAACTGGGCCACAGGTGTGAGCGACTGGCCGTCTTGCCAGACCTTCCAAAGATGTAAAAATCACTTGAATTTTGTTGACGCAGACAACATCAGAGCCTGTAACAAATCTAAGCATCTTCCGCAATCCCACTCCATCCAATCCCCTGATGTACTGCTGTAAAAAACGCAAACACTTGCTCTCTGCTTGATTTTGAGGTGAGACATCCAGTAACTTCAAAAACCTTCTTGTTGTGGGTGTTTTGTCTTCATACATTTCTAGCACATCCACTGGATTGTTGAAGGTTTCTGTGAAAATCAATTTGGCTTCTCCAGACATGTTGTCTAAGGCATATTTTGGCAGTTGAATGATCTGTTTGTGGGCAGCTTTAAGCATCAGTTCTTTAATGTTTTGTTGTGTTGGAATGGTGGTCACACCCAAACGATCCAGAAGATCCAGCAGTTCATCTTTGTCATCACCAAGGAGATTTTCTTTGAAAGCAAGGGAGACCAGATCCCTCTCCGATTGACTCAGATATAAGAGAAATGAATCAATCATAATTTCATCTGTGACTGAATGCTCTCCAAAAATGAGTGCCACTGTGAAAGCTGCAGCCAGACGAGTTGGAAAATATCCTTGGTCTTTAAATCCTTTGGCCAAGATCCTTCCAATTGACTTCCAGTCCTCCTCTTGCCATTTTGGAGAGAGTGATGGCACTCTCATGTCCTCACCTTCTGCTGCACGATCCAAAAATTCAGACCAGAAGCCTGCGTACACATCTCTGGACACACCATCTTCATCTGATCCTTTCTCATCTATGATGCTGTACTTCAATTTGTATGTCATGAGCCTTGAATCTTTAAACTGGCGAATCATATCATCCAAAAGAGTGATCCTATGCAGCTTTAGTGTTACATGTAGGAGTTCATATGGAGTTGAAGACATGGCCTCATTAGCTGTTACATCTACTTGATGTACGTTAGTACTGAAAGAATCCTCTGGAAAACTCAAATCAATCATACTGATAGCATCATTTGTTGAGGGATAAATGACATTAGTTATTATCAAGTCAGAGTCATGTGTGACAGGCAAGTGCATGGGTTCATACACCAAAGTGTCTTCCAAACTGCATGCCATAGGTTCACCTGAATATGTGCCTATTATAACTTCTGATGATGACTGAGATAAAGAGTTGATTGAATCAACAGAAATGACAGGAGTGGCACATTGTTCTTGTGGTTTATGTATTTCTGCTTGACCCTCAGTATCACTTGCAGGAAGTTCATCATCATTTGGGATACATGTTGTATTCAGGTAAAATCTTAGCACTCCCATTTTAAGTACTGTGTAGAGTTCTCCAACACTGACATCATCTTCAAGCACTGATTCTTGAAAATCATAAACGTCATGACTAAAGTTCTCCCATGGTCCCTTTTTGGACACACCTCTTGGAAAGAACAGTTCCTTAGCTTGACTTAAAATGTCAGATTTCTTTGCTTGTTTAGAAATATTGATGGTTCTAGTTCCTCCACCTGAACGCTTTCTTACTTGTTTACCTTCATGAAACCATCCTATCTCAATTTTTCTTGTTGTTTTTTCAGCCATCTTGTTGTTCCTCAAGTGTTGTCTACGTTTAGGTTCAAATTCCTCAGATGAACCAGCCTCTGTTCTGTTATTTATTCCCATCTTCTGTTTTAACTTTTCAAGTAGAGTCTGTCTTGTACGATTTGAATCACTTTTTCCCCCATTTTCCTTGCAGAAGCGTCTTGCAGCAATCCTGTCACCATAGATGGGAATGTAACTTGACAAGCTGTCATCATCAAGCTCCTCTATAGTGCTATCATCTATCTGTAAAAATATATATTTAAAAAATAAGATTTAATGGGTGTAGATCCACAGAAAATAAATGTCAGACCACATTAAATAATATATTTCAATGGTAATCTAAGTTAAAGTAACCTTTTAACTAAATTTGCCAATGTTGTAGTGCTGTTTTGTATATGACAATAGACATATAGACATATACACACATCACTATTAATTGTGTGTAACCTCAACATATCACTTACTAGTTTACACACATTCTACAGAATACTGATTTTTATTTTTCAGTGCAAATATTATATTCAGCAGCATTAAGAACCGTAGCATTTGCATGATGTTATTTTCTACTCAAGGGGGCGCTGTTGTTTAAGTTGACTGATTGATTGAAATTTACATTGCTACGTTTTATGTTGCTACGGTAACTTAGGCCTATACACAATAAAACTATACGTAGAGTGCATCATAAACAGTACAGTTTGGCTTGTGTGACAATTGACTTCGATTCATTCCATTTCTAAATTTCAAATGTTCAGATTTTTTTTTAAATTATGCAATTCACCTAATGTATAAAAAGTTTGCCTGTAAATCGCGCATAACTAACTAACCTCATACCTGAAATATATAGGAATTATTCGATTTTGCATGAATGAATATGAGAAAACTTACCTTGTCCAGTTTCATTTTTTGAATATGTTCCCCTGAAACCCCGCGATTCTGAAGAAAAGTCCAGAAATCCATGTTGACCTTATTTTGTATTTCTTTAAACACACTTTATCATCATAACATGCATTCGATCTGATGACTGTGGCTGATGTAGACTACCGTACAGCAGGACCGCGTGGTTCACCAATGAGCTGCTGCAAAATGACCTTATTACAGTGTAATTTTAACGAGAAAAAGATGTCGTTTTAATGACATAATATTTCGTTATTTTGAGAAAATATGTCGTTATTATGAGAAAATATGTCGTTTTAATGATATAATATCTCATTATAACGAGAAAAACATTTCGTTTTAATGACATATAATCTCGTTTTAACGAGAAAAGATGTCGTTTTAACGAGAAAAGATGTCGTTATAACGAGAAAAACATTTCGTTTCAATGACATAATATCTCGTTATTATGAGAAAATATGTCGTTTTAATGATATAATATCTCATTATAACGAGAAAAACATTTCGTTTTAATGACATATAATCTCGTTATAACAAGAAAAGATTTCGTTTTAACGAGAAAAGATGTCGTTATAACGACATAACTGAGTGAAAAAAATAATATGTATGTGGCAGCAATGAGCCACCGTACGTTTCAGCACTTTGGACAGCGTTTTTTTTTAGCAAAGAGTTTTTTTAAGCATTACTTAAAAATGTTTCTCATCTCACCATATCCACAGGTACAGAGTCATCATAGACAATAAATCCGTGAGGTAGCATTAAAAAAAAAACATTTAAAAACAGACGCATTTGTTTAAAGCAAAGCATTTATTTACTTAGCAGGCTGCAGGTGAAGCAGCTCTTTGCGCCTTCTAACGTCTCATAATCTGTCCTCATTTATGTCCAAGAGATTCAATAATAATCTTTTACATTCAATCCTTTAATCTTTCATATTTAAAAGCATTTTTGTGCTGCTGCGCATTATGTACCTTGTGATAAGCAAACCCGCGTTGTCCTCCCGTGTTTAGGCGCATTTTACTAATGCGCTCTTTAAATAACATAAAACACATTGCGCCATTGACTTTAGACTTTAGACCAGGTTTTTGTTGGTCAATGGCGTAGTCTATTTTAGTTGCCTCAAAATAGCAACGCGCCAACAATGCGCCTGAACACACCTCGTTTTCAGACCAGAACGCCCATGGGCGCAAAAGGGGGCGCAAATGCAATTGCTATTTAAACAACGCGGCGCTAAACGTGAAAATTAGGGTGGAAACTAGCGAAAGACACTTGCGTCGCGCATTGCGCTGCATTGCGCCGGGTGTAAGATAGAGCTCAAAGACTTGTTAATATTTAAAATTTATTTAACTTTGAACAAACTCTTTTTTTTACAGTGTATGCTACAATATTACATTAAACATGAATGTTAGATTAAACAACAGTGAAAATAATGTAGAATGAAAATATATTTTTAAATTTTTTTGATTATGTAAGACAATAAACATAATAAGAAGTGGAATTTTAAACACAAATGAAGTTTGACATTTGACATATTAACTTCTTTGCAGGCATTTGGCTATGGAAACGTTCTATTATTTAACAATATGTAACAATTTCAAGTACTTTGTTTAAAAAAGAAATTAATGTACAAATGTATTTTATAACCAAAATTATTTTGCAGAACACACGAAAATACTGTCAGAAAACTTCCATATTACTGAGACAATGTGCAATACCATACAACAGTGTGATTTAAAAAAAGTATCATTATTAATACTGTGTATTGCGAATATGCCATTCATAAGTCCCTGATGGCATTAAAGAGCACCTATTGTCCGATTCACGTTTTTGCATTTCCTTTGGTGTGTAATTGTGTATTAGTAGCCTACATGTTAACGATATGCAAAAGGTACATACCCCAAAGTAAATGATGACGCAAGTTATCGTCTCCCACATAAATCTCTTTTCTTGGACTACAACAAACACACGGATTGTAGGCAACAGTTCACTTCCTGGGATTGGTGATGTAGACAAGACCGACATTATCATAATTCCTCCCACTTTGGACTCACAACCTGTAAGTTAACTCATGTTAGCAACCAAATCTTTCAAACATGGCAAGGAGCGTCACATTTCCGTCTGACATCAGAGGTATTCAGGCCAATTACAACGTACAGATTAGCTGGCCAATTAGGGACACAGAGCTGTTTAAATCTGTGCGTTTCAGGAAGAGAGTAAAATCTGGAGCTTCAAAAATGTACGGTACGTGGAAAATAATGTGTTTTTAACCATAAACCCCGCAAACACATTATAATATTCCAAATACACAAAATAATGTTGTTTTGAGCAATGAAATAGGTGCAATTTAAAAGGTTGTAATGCCTCCCATAGCTTTCAAGTCTCAGATCCGCAAGATCTCTGATAATGGATATCTAAACACGCTTGACTTTGTCCTAAATAACCAGCAATAATATAAGTAAAGCCACTGATTTATGGTATGCCAAAATATATTTATTTATAAATATGTAATACGTTGTATATTTGGCTTGTGTTGGTAATAATACTACTTTACATACCTGTTTACATACCATTTTCTATTTCTGTAAACATATACGAAACATACAAAGAGGATGACCCAGTGACCATAACTATCCATAAAAATGTGTGATTTAGGTGTGCATATGTTCAAATTTTCTGTATCGACTTCTTTTGTGTGCTGTTTTTAAAGTAAATGTATGTATGACTCATGTGTTTAAAGTGCATTTGCATTTGAAGACTTTAATCCGAAACGTCTTAAAGTAGTTATGTTGAGTTGACAAAGACAACAAACTCTTCTTCTTCTTATTATTATTATTATGTTAGTTTGACGAAATGTGTTGTGCAGTGTTGGGAAAAGTTACTTTTAGAAGTAATGCATTACAATATTAAGTTACTCCCAAAAAAGTAACTAATTGCGTTACTTAGTTACTTTTCTTGGAACGTAATGTTTACATTACTTTTTAGTTACTTTTGCGTTACTTTTTCTTGGCCGAGGCTTGATCTCTTTCAGGCCTTGGAGATGATTTTTATGACTGAAAAGTTCTGCATTCAGAAATTGCATATTTCATCACAAAAATGTCGAGCTCTGGCCTGCCATCTCAGTTTCTGACTCAAACTTTTCCCACACAGGCGTGTACGCATAGAGTGCACAATGTGACTATATTTAGTTTAATTCAGTACATAATTAATTTTTATCAAATTAATTAAACAAAAAAAGTAACTTGCATTACTTTTTTGAAAAAGTAATTTAAATATTAATGTGTACATTTAAAAAGTAATGCATTACTTGACTCGTTACTTCAGAAAAGTAATATTATTACGTAATGCACTTTACTTGTAATGTTCAGGTGGCCTGAAATTAAGTTGCAGTCCTTTCAAAAACATTTGTTTTATTAGACAGGAAAAGAGAAAAGGTCAAACACAACATGCTTCTCTGGCTTATAAACATAGCAAACACTTGGTACTGACGAACAAAGACTAAACTGATTTAAGGTTAATAAATCATGATCAATTACATAACCAGATCATTACATCATGATTGTGCTTTGGTTTTAAAGTCACCATGGAAGTAGTAATCGTCTTCTTTTCGCTATCGTGATGTAAATCCAAGTGAAATGGCCTCTAAAATGACTAAAATGTAGGGGGGGACTTAATTTTGTCCAGCGAGTACTAATTGGATCATTGGGTCACATTGTTAATAGGGCTTAGGTGCGCGATGCATTATGGGACGTGGCAGCCATGTTGATGGCCTCGCGAATGTAAACATACAGCAAGTCGAACGAGGAGAAGCAGCAGAGTTGGGAGAATGAAAAGAAAGAAAAAAGTTGATAAAATCTTGAAAAGGATGTGGAATTTACCAGGTTATGCTGAATAGAAAGCCAGGGACCGGTATGTGAACAAAATCGGAACTATTAACGGTTTGGATCCATATGGAAAAAAGAGTGAAAACAAGCCTTTTTAAGATAACAGTGTGGTAGTTGTGACAGCACAATTTTATACAAATCTGTAAGCAAAGTCACGTACGACTTACTCGCTTGTACACATTTTTGCTGTCAGCAGAGGGATAACAACAGAAAGATTAATGTTGAAATTTTCCCATATTTTGGGCGAGTAAAAAAAATGTCCCTTATTTTCAATGTTCAATGTTGACTTAAGCTATATAAATTAATATTCAGATGTTATACTTCACTGTCATATATATAAATGTCATTTATATGTCATGTATACACTAGGGCTGTCAAAAGATTAATCGCGATTAATCGCATCCAAAATAAAAGTTTGTGTTTACATAACATATGTGTGTGTACTGTGTATAATTATTATTTATATATAAAAACACACCCAATCATGTATATATTTAAGAAAAAATTGTTATATTTATATATAAAATATTTATATTTATATATAATATAAATTATAGAAATGTATATACAGTATTTAAATGCAAATATTTCTTAAATATATACATGAATGTGTGTGTATTTATATATACATAATATTTATACACAGTACACACACATATGCTATGTAAACACAAACTTTTATGTTGGATGCGATTAATCGCGATTAATCTTTTGACAGCCCTAGTATACACATTACTGAGGGGTTGAGGTTAATATTTGGTTTCCTGCATAGAATAAAACATAATGAAGTGTTGTCCTTATCTGTCATTTTTAATGTAAAGTGTTACTTTATTATTAATACAGCAACGGCTTACCATGGTTGAAATAATAATGCCAAATTAATCAAGTTAAGACACACAGGGAGTACGTCTATAAATTGATGATGTCATATGAATAATAAAAAAAGATCAATAAACACTACAATTTTACATATAAAAATAAGAAAATTACATTTTGATTTCATGGCGGCTTTGAATAATAAAAGATGAAAGTCCTGCAGCTCTTAGTTATTTCTGAATATATTTCTAAATAATTAAAGTTTTCTACACTCAGGGTTTGCAGATTTGAAGTAAATAATTTTGCAGATAATTTTACATTTATGCATTATGTCACTTTGGCTAAAGAGTGACAGTACATACAAGTTATACACTTTTATCAGTATATACTTGTGTTCCCTGGGAATCAAACTTGTGACCATTGCTTAAAATTAGGGATGCATCGATACCGATACTGGTATCGGGTATCGGCCTCGATACCACATTTTCTAAAGTACTCGTACTCGTTAAAAGTCCCCCGATACCAGGGATCGATACCACGGTCTGAGAAATGTCTATGTTTGAGTGGCGTGTAAGGGGTTAATGCCTCTTGTGTTGTCCAAAGAGGCAGAGTTTACAACAAACTGGAAAACTAGTCACTTGTTTTTTTGTTAAATTATATGACTAAAGCTGTTACCTGTAAATTTGAATCATGTTTTTTATTACTCAGTATCGGTATCGGCAAGTACTGAAATGCAAGTACTCGTACTCGTACTCGTATTCCAAAAAAGTGGTATCGGCGCATCCCTACTTAAAATTGCTCTATCAGTTGAGCTACATTTAAAAGATCAGTATTTAAAATATCAGCTTTCTGCAACATGGACATTTGGCCCATACAGATGGTCACTTAGTCTGTACTCCTCTTTCTATTGCACAAACATGTATTGCCAACGTGTGAGAGAACATGCATTTATATAAAAAAAATAAGGATTTCTGTCTGTTATTACACACAGTTTGCATTGGTAAAATAAATGATAAAATTTGTTGTGTGAGTGTTGTCAGTCAGACCAATCGTGCTCATCGAGGTCCGAGTTGCCATCTGAGTCGCTGTAATCCACGGCAATGCGACGAGACAGAATCATGGCCACATCGTTCCCCACCGGCTCTCTTTCAGCCCAATGTTTCTGCTGTTCCTGGACCTTTTTCAGCTGGATACCTGATCACAAAGAAATGTATTACACACACCACACTCTTGTTTGATATTAAAGACATGCAATGAGCATCAATGATTACATTTAATTACTGTACAGAAGTGGATGAAGGTCACCAGCAAGTCAGAAAAAAGCCAAATAGTCAAGATATGAGTTACTGCAGAAGCACAGAACCATACGTCATCCAGTCTGAGACTGGAAGTGGGCGGAGGCCTGCATAACTTAAAGGTATAGCGGAAGATTTTCTTTTTCCGGGTGGATCATTTAGACTATTGGTCATCCCAGTTGTCAATCATTCTGATGATATGTTGACGTAAGGCCGTCGTACGTGCCCGTCCCTAGGTTCGCTTTCTGCACATGCGCACCTTTAGGTGAATATGTGTGGTGGGCTACGGTTTCAGCTATTGTTTGAAGCTCGCATTCTCCCCGTGTTTTTTTCAAAATGTCTGAGGGTCGCAGGAGATAAATTGTATGACAAGAAGAGAAAGGCCATTTACAATCGCTGCTAGTAAAAGTTGATGTAAGCTATGATTAGCGATGCTAGCACTGGAAAAAGTCACGAACCGCGCAGACACGGTAAACATGCCGACAGCAACTTGTAAACAAAGCGAAGAGAGGAACTAGGCTCTCTCTAGTGCAAGCATTTAATAGGCGTTCCCTCTCTGGAGCAGTGTTGCGCATGTGCATTTTTTTTTTTTTTTTAAGTGGAGGGGCGGTTATTTTCGAAAATTCTGGAAAATCTTCCGCTATACCCTTAAGTATTCATTTGATTTTTATTATTTTTTCTTAGTTTGATATTTTTTATTAATTGTATTTATTTGAAGCAGGTACAGCTAGTGTGTTATGCTTTTGCTATTTAAAAGGGAAAAACACACTTAATTATTATTAATATATAATTAATTATTTTTGTTTTTATGTTTTTTTTAGAAAATAAACTATACATTTAACTAAAAAAAAAAACCTTAACAATTGTCATACTTCCAATTAAATCTTTTTAATAAATTGCTTGATAGTAACGTGGTTTCAGGATTGTAATGATGTATGGTTGAGCGTTTCTGCAGTTGGTTCGTATTAAAATAGTCTGTTGCTTGGACATCATTATTCAAAATGGCAAAGTCTTTCAATGATTTGCTAAACACACTAAACATAAATAAATCAGCAAAGAAGTCACATTTGTAAATGTACAAAACACATCCCTTACCCATTCGTATTGCAGAGAGGAGGTCACTGCGACCCTCATTAGGAGGTTGCACGGTCAGTGTATTTGGATGTGAAGGTACAGGAGGAGCTGGAGGCGGTGATAGACCTTCAGAAGGAGGGGCAGGTGGAAAAGGATAACGTACGGTTGTGGCGATTGGTCTGGGAGGAGGTGGAGCTGGACCTGCAGGAGGTGCAGGTGGAATAATGGGACCCACCGGAGGAGACAGTGGCCCTGAACTGGCATAACACTCCATCAGACTAAAGAAGAGACAGATAGTGAGAAACAAGGATCTAATGTATGGAAATGTTTCCATAAGCTTCCACGAAAACACACTTTAAGTACACTTACTGCACTTAATATACAACAAAAATCTGAAAACTTCTGAAACATAATCTTAATAGACTTTTGTTTGTTTACACAAGTCGTGTAGTGTCCCATTACCCATAATCTGATGGAGGTAGAGAGATGTTTCCATTGACTCCATGTTCAGAAGGCAGGTGCTGTTGAGTAGTCGGGTGTGTTTGATCAAGCGGATTCACAGCTGAACCTGTACACACCCCGACAGCACCACCGATGCTATGGTACTCATGCTCGATGGAGGACGCCGCAGTCTCCACTCGTGGATCGGTATGACCAGTCCGTGATCCAGCGTGACTTACTGGAACTGGATGGCCAAGGTTGTGTGAATCATGTGATCTGTTATAAAGAAGGAAAGATTGTGTAGTAATCTAACATTTTTAGGTACCTCCCAGGATGTTATCAAATACTTTGAGAATACAAAATGTTATTTTTTGCCTGGATTCAATAAATGTAAAGTGTAGCATGTAAACAAACCTTCCCTCTATAGACCCTTCGGATGATTTGACTCTGTGATGCTGATGACGGTGATTCGGACGTAGCTCTTTATCATGCCCCATCATGATCCATTCCTGTCTACGGTTATGAGGTTTACGCACATTTTTAATCTCTCGTGGCAGCGTCCCATCGACACAACGCTTCTGTTCCTGTGTAATGATAATAACGGACTGAGGTGAAGTAATACTGTATTGTCCCGAATATAAGACAACATCTTTTATACTTAATAAAGTATATTCGAGCTATTACATGTCAATCATACTGTAAACCCCATAAAAAATAAATACACATAAACAAGTTGATATGGACTGATGCAACCTGATAAACTACAGTCGCTTACAGTAAGGCAGACTTCTACTGTTAATGAAATACTAATAGGTTACGTGTTCTTTCACAATGAGATGGACAGCCTAAGCTAATTGTTATTAAATCCAGATGGACTGCAGGTTATATATAGTAGTTGTATGCCATATGAAAAGTATTAAAAGATTACTCCACTTTAATAAAAAAAATCCAAAAAATGTCCTCACCCGCATGTCAGCCAGGAGTTTTTCTCCATATAGTGGACTTTAGTGGACCTCAACAGTTTACAGGTTTAATGCAGCTGCAAAGGGCTCTAAACGATCCCACCACTACATAAGAGTATTATCTAGCGAAATGATCGTCATTTTCGCCAAAAATGAAAAAATATGTACTTTTATACAACAACTTATTGTTCTGGTTTAAAAGTACCATCGCAACCTTACGTATTATGCAGTCACGTTGAAAGGTTACATATGTGAAACGCACACTTGCAGACCATTTTAAACAACAAAATGGACACAAAGACATTAATTAGTATCAATCCACATACAACAACATCGGAACAGTCCTCTTTCTCTACACTTGTAAACACTGGAGTGGTAGTTTCGCATTTGTCAAGCGAGACCTTTCAATGTGAATACGAAATACTTAAGGTCAAGCTGGCGCATCACAAGGCTAGTGCAAAACGAGAAGCTGTGGTTAAAAAGTACTTGTTTTTTGGCAAAATGCCAATCGTTTTGCTAGATAAGACCTTTATGCTTCGGTTGGGTTTGTTAAAGGGCCACTCCACTTTTTTTGAAAATATGCTCATTTTCCAGCTCCCCTAGAGTTAAACATTTGATTTTTACCATTTTGGAATCCATTCAGCTGATCTCTGGATCTGGCGCTACTACTTTTAGCATAGCTTAGCACAATCCATTGATTAGACTGATTAGACCATTAGCATCGCACTCAAAAATAACGAAAGTGTTTCTATATTTTTCCTATTTAAAACTTGACTCTTCTGTAGTTACATCGTGTACTAAGACTGACAGGCAATTAAAAGTTGCGATTTTCTAGGCAGATATGGCTAGGAACTATACTCTCATTCTGGCGTAATAATCAAGGACTTTGCTGTCGTAAAATGGCTGCAGCAGGCGTAGTGATATTACGCAGCAGCCGAAAATAGTCCCCTTAGTATCTTTCAATAGCAGGGGACTATTTTCGGGCATTACAAAATATCATTGCGACTCCTGGAGCCTGTTACGACAGCAAAGTCCTTGATTATTACACCAGAATAAGAGTATACTAGCCATATCTGCCTAGAAAATCGCAACTTTTAATTTTCCGTTGGTCTTAGTACATGTCGTAACTACAGAAGAGTCAAGAGTTTAAATTGAGCATATTTTCAAAAAAAGTTCCCTTTAAGAGCTGAGCTGAACTGAAACTGCAAACTGTTGAGGTCCACTGTTGATGTGTTTCTCAACCCTGGTCCTCAAGGACCCCCTTCCAGAATGTTTTAGATGTCTCCTTATTTAAAACACCTGTACCAACTCATCAGCCACCTTCCAGAATGTCACCCTAACAAGCTAATGATTGAAATCCGGTGTGTTAATTAGGGAGACATCCAAAACATTCTGAAAGGGGGTCCTTGAGGACCAGGGTTGAGAAACACTGCACTAAAGTCCATTATATGGAGAAGAATCCTGGAATGTATTCCTATAAAGAATGTGGGGAACCAAAATGGTCCCCTTTGATTTATGAAAACTATCAAATTAAAGCGGTTTCTTTATAAAGGAAAAGAGTTGTTTTTCAAAAAGCATTTTTCCAACAGGTACACTTTGAAAAGTAGAGCTCATCTTACTACTATCAGGGTTGTACTACATTTGGGACAATACGGTATTTGAAATTACTGACTTAATAACCCACCAAAATCATCATGACAACTAGACAAAATTCGTGAAGGACTAAAGTCTCAAAATCTAAGGATGAGGAGCATCAAAGTTCAATTTCAATCTTTGACATGATCTTACTCAGTCAGTAATAAAGATATCAAGGTACTAAAAAAAAATCACTCTCGTGCGGTGATAAATGTAGACTTCATTTACAAATCTTGAATTTGAAATTTGTAGAGCAAACATGTTATTTTACCCTCTGTTTTTGCTTCTCTTTTCTCTTGTCCTCTGTGTCCTGAAGCATTTTTTCCTTCCACAACTCAAAGAAGTATGAGGGATCGGTGTAGAACTTCAGTCCATCAATGTTGTCATCCCTACGAAGGGCAACACAAAACAATATTTTTGTTTTTGATTCAGTTGGTCCCCTTTATAACATTTGTCTTAAAATGTAGAAGTGAAAGCAGACACCTGTAGGCAGTGAGGATGTTGAGGGGTGGGGGTCTATCACAGCTATCATAAATCTCTGCCATGGGCTTTGGAACGCTGCTCTTTGTCACCACCTGTTGGTCCTGAACGGTAGAGCTCTTAAAAGCTTTGCACATGTTAATGTCCTGGAGGGAAACTGTGTGTGTATGTGAGAGAGAGATACAGAGAGAGTGAGAGAGAGAAGATACTCGTATTAATTCTAAGCCATGTATGGGAAACTGCCCTATACTGTTGTAGTGTCAATGACATTAATGCACCATTCATCCTGGAACATTCCTTTAACAGAGCATGTTTGCCTACATATAGTACAGTTCTGACATACAGGTACGTGACACAACATTTGACCTGACCTTCCTCCACACTGGAGTCTAGTTGAGTGACCTTGATAGCGAGTCGATTGATGCGGTCCTGTAGGCCATTAGCACGCAGGTAAAAGGTGTTGGCTTCATTGAAGAGTTCACTGAACACATCCTCTGCATGTTTACCTTGTGAACATGAGAAAGACAAAAGATCAGAGATAAATCCTTCTCGTTTACTTCATTCTCTTTCATTATAATCTCTCTCTCTCTATTGGGACAGATTGTACAGGGCTATATTTGTGCAGCAGCTCTTTATCCTGCCTTCAAAAAGTCCATGTTGCTTATAACTATAGGTATGTCTACCAAAAGGCCTTTTCCAGATTGCTTTAGTTGCCGTTTACATTCTTACATACAATAAGAAAACTGTTAACATTATTTAGTTTTTGTTTGCCCTACAGTATATATCGGATTCATAAGGCTTTTAAATAGACAAATACTTACGATTCTCCACACTAATATACAATTTCTCTTATAACATTCCTGCACAATCTTCAGCTATTAAACTATATAACGCTTTTATCTTCTTTAGAGAAACTAAGCCCAGCACAACCACAAATCCTGTGCGACTTTAACACAAACACACAGACACACACAAATGAATGATAGCATTCATTCAATATTCCCTGAAAATCAGCTGGTGCATTACATGCATGCACATGCACACACACACACACACACACACACACACACACACACACACACACACACACACACACACACACACACACACACACACACACACACACACACACACACACACACACACACACACACACACACACACACACACACACACACACACACACACACACACACAAATAAACAAATACACATCTACAAACACACTTTCGTAAGTATTTGAAGGCAATAAGTCTGAGAATTTGTCCTTGTCTTTGACCCTGAGAACACACACACACAAACACACACGGACCAACACACAGACACAGACACACACACACACACACAGTGCCCACATCTGTCCCCTATCTGTTTGCGCTGGTTGCAGGATTAAGCTGTTGAGCTTTGCTGGGGATGCAGTGAACAGAAAAGCATTGTTGTTGCATCTTATACATTCTGGTACTTGCAAAACTAATGCACTATAGACGGTTTCAGCAGTAACAACATAAACAAGGGGCTTTCATGGTCAACACATAGCTTCCTGTAAACTCCGCTAAGAATAAATAACGACCAAGTACATTAAACGTAGTTTATTTATTTGAAAAAGCAAAATAAACAACACGTAGATTACCTAGGAAACAAAAACATTTGTTATTTTCGATGAGGTATTTGTTCATAACTCTAAACACAAGCTTCTCAATCCCTAAACTACATTTAAGACTGAAATACACTTGCAAAATGCTAAATATAGTATGCAAAAGTTAAACACAACTACAATGCCTTTATAAACACAACAATGAGAAGGAAGATTATGAGAAGATGGTGGATGAAGAGGAAAAGTATGAGGAAGAGATGATGAATGAGGAGGAAGAGATGAGGAAGAGATGGTGAATGAGTAGGAAGAGTGGATGAGGAGGGAGAGAATGAGGAACAGATGGTGAATTAGTAGGAAGAGTGTAGACAAGAGATGGTGGATGAGATAAAAGAGTATGAGGATAAGATGGTGAATGCGAAAGAAAAGTATGAAGAAAAGAAGGTGGATGAGGAGGGAGAGAATGAGGAAGAGACGGTGGATAAGGAGGAAGAGTATGAAGAAGAGATGGTGGATGACAAGGAAGAGTAAGAGGAAGAGTTGGTTATTGAGGAGGAAGAGTATGAGGACGAAAAGGTGGATGAGGAGGGAGAGTATGAAGAAGAGATGGTGGATAAGGAGGAAGAGTATGAAGAAGGAGATGGTGGATGAGAAGGAAGAGTATGAGGAAGAGTTGGTTATTGAGGAGGAAGAGTATGAGGACGAAAAGGTGGATGAGGAGGGAGAGTATGAGGAAAAGATGGTGGATGAGGAGAAAGAGTATGAGGAAGAGATGGTGGATGAATAGGAAGAGTATGAGGACAAGATGGTGGATGAGGAGGAAGAGTATGAGGAAGAGATGGTGGATGAGGAGGAAGAGTATGAGGAAGAGACGGTGGATGAGGAGAAAGAGTATGGGGGAGAAATGGTGAATCTGGAGGAAGAGTATGAGGAAGAGATGGTGGATGAGGATGAAGAGGAGGAGGAAGAGATGGTGGATGAGGAGGAAGAGTATGAGGAAGAGATGGTGGATGAGGAGGAAGAGTATGAGGAAGAGATGGTGGATGAGGAGGAAGAGTATGAGGAAGAGATGGTGGATGAGGAGGAAGAGTATGAAGGAGAGATGGTGGATGAATAGGAAGAGTATGAGGACAAGATGGTGGTAGAGCTGAAGATCTTTGCCCGAACCCGACGGGACCCGTCGGGACCCGACGGGCTCGGGCGGGTTCGGGCTTCATTTCTAACATTTTACACGGGCTCGGGGCGGGCTCGGGCTTCCGCTCCGGCTTTGTGAGGTAAATGAGCGGTCAAGTTCAAATCAGTAGCGCAGGATCGCGCTGAATTCATTTACAGTGGATTTAATGATTTTCCTCATCAAAAACATGTAGCCTAATCTTGGTGAGTAGGTTTTTCAATGTATAACTAAATATGAATCGAGTCTTACATAATTTAGACAGAGGATATAGACTAATGTTGGCAGTAATGTAGAGAAGTGCCGACGCAAATCCCGCGGAGCCTGCCTCTTAATTTCGTTATTGCCAAATACCCATCTTAATTCAGAATGTATTATCTTAATTTAATTCGTTAAGAAATAATAATTTTATTGGCATATTTATAGTGTATTGCATAAGCCTATTTAGAATGAGATGTTACAATGTTACAGATTACTTATTTCTTTGTTTCAACTTCCAAGTGGCGTGTAGATTATTATTCATGAATAAATAATGTTAAAACCTGTGTAAATTTCTCATTCTTGACAAAAGCTGTGTGTGTGCGCACATTTAAATAATGTCGGGCTGTAAACGGGTTCGGGCTTTTAAAAAGCTGTCAATCTAAATGTACGTTCGGGTTCGGGCTGCATTCTGTCGGGCTCCGGACATTTCGGGCCTAACTTTTAAGGCCCGATTACAGCTCTAGATGGTGGATGAGGAGGAAGATTATGAGGAAGAGATGGTGGATGAGGAGGAAGAGTATGAAGGAGAGATGGTGGATGAATAGGAAGAGTATGAGGACAAGATGGTGGATGAGGAGGAAGATTATGAGGAAGAGATGGTGGATGAGGAGGAAGAGTATGAGGAAGAGATGGTGGATGAGGAGAAAGAGTATGGGGGAGAAATGGTGAATGAGGAGGAAGAGTATGAGGAAGAGATGGTGGATGAGAAGGAAGAGTATGAGGAAGAGATGGTGGATGAGGAGAAAGAGTATGGGGGAGAAATGGTGAATCTGGAAGAAGAGTATGAGGAAGAGATGGTGGATGAGGAGAAAGAGTATGGGGGAGAAATGGTGAATCTGGAAGAAGAGTATGAGGAAGAGATGGTGGATGAGGATGAAGAGGAGGAGGAAGAGATGGTGGATGAGGAGGAAGAGTATGAGGAAGAGATGGTGGATGAGGATGAAGAGGAGGAGGAAGAGATGGTGGATGAGGAGGAAGAGTATGAGGAAGAGATGGTGGATGAGGAGAAAGAGTATGGGGGAGAAATGGTGAATCTGGAGGAAGAGTATGAGGAAGAGATGGTGGATGAGGATGAAGAGGAGGAAGAAGAGATGGTGGATGAGGAGGAAGAGTATGAGGAAGAGATGGTGGATGAGGAGGAAGAGTATGAGGAAGAGATGGTGGATGAGGAGGAAGAGTATGAGGAAGAGATGGTGGATGAGGAGGAAGAGTATGAGGAAGAGATGGTGGATGAATAGGAAGAGTATGAGGACAAGACGGTGGATGAGGAGGAAGAGTATGAGGAAGAGATGGTGGATGAGGAGGAAGAGTATGAGGAAGAGATGGTGGATGAATAGGAAGAGTATGAGGACAAGACGGTGGATGAGGAGGAAGAGTATGAGGAAGAGATGGTGGATGAGGAGGAAGAGTATGAGGAAGAGATGGTGGATGAGGAGGAAGAGTATGAGGAAGAGATGGTGGATGAGGAGGAAGAGTATGAGGAAGAGATGGTGGATGAGGAGGAAGAGTATGAAGGAAGAGATGGTGGATGAATAGGAAGAGTATGAGGACAAGATGGTGGATGAGGAGGAAGAGTATGAGGAAGAAATGGTGGATGAGATGGTTAATGAGGAGGAAGAGTATGAGGACGAAAAGGTGGATGAGGATGGAGAGTATGAGGAGGAAGAGTATGAAGGAGAGATGGTGGATGAGGATGAAGAGAATGAAGAAGAGAGGGTGGATGAGGAGGAAGAGTTTGAGGAAGAGATGGTGGATGAGGAGGAAAAGATGGTGGATGCGGAGGAAGAGTATAAAGAAGAGATGGTGGGTGAGGAGAAAGAGTATGAGGACAAGATGGTGGATGAGGAGGAAGATTATGAGGAAGAGATGGTGGATGAGGAGGAAGAGTATGAAGGAGAGATGGTGGATGAATAGGAAGAGTATGAGGACAAGATGGTGGATGAGGAGGAAGATTATGAGGAAGAGATGGTGGATGAGGAGGAAGAGTATGAGGAAGAGATGGTGGATGAGGAGAAAGAGTATGGGGGAGAAATGGTGAATGAGGAGGAAGAGTATGAGGAAGAGATGGTGGATGAGAAGGAAGAGTATGAGGAAGAGATGGTGGATGAGGAGAAAGAGTATGGGGGAGAAATGGTGAATCTGGAAGAAGAGTATGAGGAAGAGATGGTGGATGAGGATGAAGAGGAGGAGGAAGAGATGGTGGATGAGGAGGAAGAGTATGAGGAAGAGATGGTGGATGAGGATGAAGAGGAGGAGGAAGAGATGGTGGATGAGGAGGAAGAGTATGAGGAAGAGATGGTGGATGAGGAGAAAGAGTATGGGGGAGAAATGGTGAATCTGGAGGAAGAGTATGAGGAAGAGATGGTGGATGAGGATGAAGAGGAGGAAGAAGAGATGGTGGATGAGGAGGAAGAGTATGAGGAAGAGATGGTGGATGAGGAGGAAGAGTATGAGGAAGAGATGGTGGATGAGGAGGAAGAGTATGAGGAAGAGATGGTGGATGAGGAGGAAGAGTATGAGGAAGAGATGGTGGATGAGGAGGAAGAGTATGAGGAAGAGATGGTGGATGAGGAGGAAGAGTATGAGGAAGAGATGGTGGATGAGGAGAAAGAGTATGAGGAAGAGATGGTGGATGAATAGGAAGAGTATGAGGACAAGATGGTGGATGAGGCGGAAGAGTATGAGGAAGAGATGGTGGATGAATAGGAAGAGTATGAGGAAAAGATGGTGGATGAGGAGAAAGAGTATGAGGAAGAGATGGTGGATGAATAGGAAGAGTATGAGGACAAGATGGTGGATGAGGAGGAAGAGTATGAGGAAGAGATGGTGGATGAGGAGGAAGAGTATGAGGAAGAGACGGTGGATGAGGAGAAAGAGTATGGGGGAGAAATGGTGAATCTGGAGGAAGAGTATGAGGAAGAGATGGTGGATGAGGATGAAGAGTATGAGGAAGAGATGGTGGATGAGGAGGAAGAGTATGAGGAAGAGATGGTGGATGAGGAGGAAGAGTATGAGAAAGAGATGGTGGATGAGGAGGAAGAGTATGAGGAAGAGATGGTGGATGAGGAGGAAGAGTATGAAGGAGAGATGGTGGATGAATAGGAAGAGTATGAGGACAAGATGGTGGATGAGGAGGAAGATTATGAGGAAGAGATGGTGGATGAGGAGGAAGAGTATGAAGGAGAGATGGTGGATGAATAGGAAGAGTATGAGGACAAGATGGTGGATGAGGAGGAAGATTATGAGGAAGAGATGGTGGATGAGGAGGAAGAGTATGAGGAAGAGATGGTGGATGAGGAGAAAGAGTATGGGGGAGAAATGGTGAATGAGGAGGAAGAGTATGAGGAAGAGATGGTGGATGAGGAGGAAGAGTATGAGGAAGAGATGGTGGATGAGGAGAAAGAGTATGGGGGAGAAATGGTGAATCTGGAGGAAGAGTATGAGGAAGAGATGGTGGATGAGGATGAAGAGGAGGAGAAAGAGATGGTGGATGAGGAGGAAGAGTATGAGGAAGAGATGGTGGATGAGGATGAAGAGGAGGAGGAAGAGATGGTGGATGAGGAGGAAGAGTATGAGGAAGAGATGGTGGATGAGGAGGAAGAGTATGAGGAAGAGAAGGTGAACGAGGAGGAAGAGTATGAAGAAGAGATGGTGGATGAGGAGGAAGAGTATGAGGAAGAGATGGTGGATGAGGAGGAAGAGTATGAGGAAGAGATGGTGGATGAGGAGGAAGAGTATAAGAAGAGATGGTGGATGAGGAGGAAGAGTATGAGGAAGAGATGGTGGATGAGGAGGAAGAGTATGAGGAAGAGATGGTGGATGAGGAGGAAGAGTATGAGGAAGAGATGGTGAACGAGGAGGAAGAGTATGAAGAAGAGATGGTGGATGAGGAGGAAGAGTATGAGGAAGAGATGGTGGATGAGGAGGAAGAGTATGAGGAAGAGATGGTGGATGAGGAGGAAGAGTATAAGAAGAGATGGTGGATGAGGAGGAAGAGTATGAGGAAGAGATGGTGGATGAGGAGGAAGAGTATGAGGAAGAGATGGTGGATGAGGAGGAAGAGTATGAAGGAGAGATGGTGGATGAGGATGAAGAGAATGAGGAAGAGTTGGTGGATAAATAGGAAGAGTATGAGGACAAGATGGTGGATGAGGAGGAAAAGTATGAGGAAGAAATGGTGGATGAGATGGTTAATGAGGAGGAAGAGTATGAGGACGAAAAGGTGGATGAGGATGGAGAGTATGAGGAGGAAGAGTATGAAGGAGAGATGGTGGATGAGGAGGAAGAGTATGAGGAAGAGATGTTGGATGAAGAGGAAGAGTATGAGGAAGAGATGGTGGATGAGGAGGAAGAGTATGAGGAAGAGATGGTGGATGAGGAGAAAGAGTATGGGAAGAAATGGTGAACGAGGAGGAAGAGTATGAAGAAGAGATGGTGGATGAGGAGGAAGAGTATGAGGAAGAGATGGTGGATGAGGAGGAAGAGTATGAAGGAGAGATGGTGGATGAGGAGGAAGAGTATGAGGAAGAGATGGTGGATGAGGAGGAAGAGTATGAGGAAGAGATGGTGGATGAGGAGGAAGAGTATGAGGAAGAGATGGTGAATGAGGAGGAAGAATATGAGGAAGAGATGGTGGATGAGGAGGAAGAGTATGAGGAAGACATGGTGGTTGAGGAGGAAGAGTATGAGGAAGAGATGATTGATGAGGAGGAAAAGTATGAGGAAGAAATGGTGGATGAGATGGTTAATGAGGAGGAAGAGTATGAGGACGAAAAGGTGGATGAGGATGGAGAGTATGAGGAGGAAGAGTATGAAGGAGAGATGGTGGATGAGGAGGAAGAGTATGAGGAAGAGATGTTGGATGAGGAGGAAGAGTATGAGGAAGAGATGTTGGATGAGGAGGAAGAGTATGAGGAAGAGATGGTGGATGAGGAGAAAGAGTATGGGGAGAAATGGTGAACGAGGAGGAAGAGTATGAAGAAGAGATGGTGGATGAGGAGGAAGAGTATGAAGGAGAGATGGTGGATGAGGATGAAAAGAATGAGGAAGAGTTGGTGGATGAATAGGAAGAGTATGAGGACAAGATGGTGGATGAGGAGGAAAAGTATGAGGAAGAAATGGTGGATGAGATGGTTAATGAGGAGGAAGAGTATGACGACGAAAAGGTGGATGAGGATGAAGAGAATGAAGAAGAGAGGGTGGATGAGAAGGAAGAGTATGAGGAAGAGATGGTGGATGAGGAGGAAAAGATGGTGGATGCGGAGGAAGAGTATGAAGAAGAGATGGTGGATGAGGAGGAAGAGTATGAGGAAGAGATGGTGGATGAGGAGGAAGAGTATAAAGAAGAGATGGTGGTTGAGGATCCTAATATATACCTTGATCAAACAGTGGAGTTGTAAATCTATTAATATATGTCCATATATATAAATAATTCTGTAAATACATTTTTATTTACATGCTGAAATTTCTTGTTTTCTGAAATCACTGTAAATGACACACTAATATAATATGGTAGGGTCTTACTGAGACTGCTGAGTTGTCGTATTATAGTTGAGAGAGTGTTGTTGGACACACACTCCAGCTCATTGCTGATGTTTTCAGGTAAAGATCCTTTACACAGGTTCTGTGGTTCAATGTTTCTCTTTATCATCGGCATGACTTCGCCTGAGCCTCTGTAAACAAACATATAAACCCATGACTGCAGAAGTAAAAAGTTTGCTGTTTGGGTGCATGCTAACATCATTTGGGTACAATGATGTTTAGCAGAACTAAATTCCCCTGTGTGTTTCCAGACAGAAGTTTAGTATGTATTGCATTTCTCTTTTTTTTATATAGTTCAATCCTGTGAGAGACAGAAAGATGAGAGAGATGCAACAGGAAATGGAGAGTTCAGATGCAAAAGCCTTTAAAGGTCACGTTCCTCATGATCCCATTTTTTAAAACAGCGCTATACAGATAAGTAAATTGTGTGAAAATACCGTGTTTTTTAGTTAGTTAGTTAGTTATATTGTGCTATGCACCCTTACTGTGCCCTCTTGTGTAAATGGGTACAGTATAAAGAATATCACAGGGTGTAGAAGTATATTGATCTTTTTTAACTATTTATACAATCCTGCAGAGAGGTTATGGTTGGAGCTAAGCTCTGCCTCACTTGAGAAAGAGCTTTGTTCATGTCTACGTGACACAATTTAAACGGTTAAATCTATTATCTGAATAAATTTTAAAAAACCATGAGGTGTTACAATTATTCTCAACCCTGCCTAATCATTGGGGATTCGGAGGGAATAGTTAAGACTTTCCCAAATAATCCTGACCTGAACACTTGGAAACACAGGTGGCAAGTCCATCACAGGGGTTACATATATTTTATTTTTTAGGATTACTTCAAAGCTTACATGTTATGTTGGTTTTATCCTGTACTATTCACACACATGCTAGGTGACTTCCTGTCACCAGAAGATTACATGTGGGCGGAGTTTCTCTCAGGATTAAGTTATTAGAAACCCACATACAGAGAGAACTGTGATCTGTTTTACAGCAGATCTCTCAGTCACACTAACTCCCATAACACACATCTGTAGGAGTCTTGTCTTATTTTAACCAATATTTGAGGTTTTCATATGTTGTATAAATTAAGCAGATCTGAGGTCGGAATTCCTGTTTTATAATGGTTAGGGTTATGTTTGAGAGCAAGTTTAACTGGTCTATGCTAGGAACCAATCAGCAGGCAGGAATGTGGAAAGCTCTATTAGAGCAAATGGAAATCAATATCTTTCATTTCATTATGAACTACACTGCACATACAGAAACACACTGTCAGTCCTGTCATACTAACTAAGTGTTACTGCGTAAATAAATGAGGAACTTTCTGGTCCAAATAAATGTTACAGAAATTTGAAACGCTGCATGTTGGTATGAAGATATGATAAACAAATAAACTAAAATAGTCAGTCATAGTCAATTTTATATTTTTATTAAGTAATAAAGTAGCACGTAAGTAAAAAAAATAAGATTAATATTTAGTACTGTGGTAGGCTACATAAGGAAACAGACTATTCACCAAACTCTAAAACGCAAATACAATGAAATATATTGATTACAGTATAAGAGTTTACTATAAAAGACCGTTAATCTCTCAACCTTGGACCTAAACTAAAAAACAATGTAGACGGACATATAAACACTAAAAGAAATCGTAATGTAAAAACATTCCAAGAGTTTTTCGATGTAAATCAAAACACTTTTGCTTACCACAAGTCGCTTAAACGCAGAAGATGAGACGCACCGTCGCGCTCCTCTGCCGTTATTGATGTGTATTAGGGTGGGATTAGAATGTTGATGGACAGGCCCGTAAACCAATCAGGTCTCAGCAACCGGGATTTTATTCTCGGATTATAACGGTGAGAACCAATAAATTCTGTTCATGAGTGTAGACACGCAGTTACGTTACAGGGTAACAGTGCTATATAGAAATTAATAAAAAATACGAATGATTGATAAAATTGCTATAAAGTACAAACGTCGGTTTCCTGACTGGTTTTGTACTAGCTGGATTTTCACTTTTGTCAATTATTTTTTGTGAATTCTATGACTTTTATTCTGTAAAATAAAACATTTTAAAGCATTTTTATACTTCTAATGTAGGCAAATAAAGGCAATATAATCATACTGGCAAACAATCATTTATAACAATACTGTGGACTTGTCCTAAGTGGGTTTATTTCATAAATGTCAAGTCAGGGTGTATTGTCACATTTGTTACAATGCAATGTGATACTTATGTTACATTATCTGTTCTTTGGTTATTTTTGTCTCTATACAGCTACATGTATTTCAAAAAACAAAGAGTATAAATCCATGTGGTTAATTTACTTGAAATTGTATCTACTTAAAATGCCTTAATACACAAATGTTATAAACAATATTACTTTACCCAGTATATTTCATCAACTGGTCCTGTGATTTACACCCAGAACGGTCTCATAACACAGTGGTTCCCAAACTTTTCAGCGTGCGGCCCCCCCTTGTGTACGGTGCATTCCTTCGCGGCCCCCCAAAGAAAATTTTTGACAAAAAAACTGTTCTAAAACTCAACATTTTAATAAAAAAACATTAAATTATACAAAAAAGTAGTGCTTTTGGTTAGTAGCCTTATTTTTTAGGTTTAATTACACAGAATTCATGATAAATTAATGTATTTCATAAAATGTCATAAAACTGGGCCCCCCCTGGCACCATCTCCCTGGCCCCCAGTTTGGAAACCACTGTCATAACAGATGTATAATCTTTGTTTCGGTCTGGACTAAATTCTCTGACTCCTCCTCCTCATAGTCCCATAATAACACAGACATTCAGATCAATATCTCAATGTCGTTCAGATGAAGGGCAGAACTAAATGTTAACAAGGTACATGCAAGCTCTTGTGTGGAAGAATTGTAATTTAGTTTCTTTTTTCACAAAAAGGCTTAGAATCTGAAGCAAAATTGAACATAACACAACAAATGGACACGGTAAAGAGGTAAAATTGACTTTATGGCACAAAGTGCATCAATAGTACAGTCTTAAATCAATCTCGAATAAAGTCTATTAGTATTATCATTATCTCAATGAATACATATAGCTGATTTACATGATGACTGGGGGAAAAATAGGCACAGGTTCATTTAGTTCATACAAAAAAAGTTTTCTTATTCACTTATGATAAAACATAAAATCAAACAGGACTGTAAAAGAATGAATAGGAGTATAACATTGCCATTAAGTCTATACATTGTCAGTGTGTGAATAAAGCAAAGTAAAAGCAGCTAGTATGGTAAACGTCTATATGAAACATAGTGTGACGATCTGTGACTTCGTCGGTGAGGATCTGACTAATGCACAAGTTAATAAAAACGACCATTAAAATAAATTGGTTAAACTCAGACGTCTGCAGTGGTCTTCGTGTGATCTTTTTATGTACAGGAAAATTCAACTCTGGACTTACAAACTGGTAGCCTGTCCGTATTGCACTTAATGGTGACCAAGAACACCACCAACTTAATGGAATGGCTCACCAAAAAAAAAAAAAAATCAAACCAAATCTTATTACTCACATCAACATTGTTTCAACCCTGCATGATTATTAAATTAAGTGGATTTACTGATAATCTTCCCCTTCTCAAAATGTTTGCCGTACTTCTGCATATTCAAACTAGACATGTCACATTATGGTAGGTTTAAAATCAATGATCCCAAACATCATTGGTTGGTCCCGTGTAGGATCGAGATGCTGCCGATGTTTAAATAGCAAAAACATAAAGGGCAAAAAATGTCTCCCTTTATGTTTGAGATTTGAAACAACACGATTATGAGTAAATAAAACAGTTTTATAACTACGTATTAGATTAACATTGCCTTAAACCTCTATTTGAACATGGGCTCAATTTTGGAAAAACACTTTTTTTTGTGAGAAACTATAAATTTGTTGCACATCTGCAATGTAGTGTCGCTCACACAGTCACACTAGCTACCTAAAAAGTGTTACGGTCACAGTGATATCAGAGCTGGGCGTTAAATTGAATTGATTCAGCTCCTAACTGCGTAAAACATTTATTCGTTGTGGAAAAAAACACAACCCAGTAACACCCAAAGCGGCCGAGATAAAGGATTTAATCAATTCCTCCCCAATACCTCTTAAACTTCCACAGCGCCTCTTCCAATAAGCTCTGTGGTGTCATTATCTGTTGGGTGACCCTCCTCATTCTCGGTACCTATGTCTGTGTCCTCTATAGGTGAGTAGCATCCATCATAGCCCAAGACGGGCAAGTCGTTCTGCGGGGTCTGCTGCAGGCACTGTGCAGAGGTGGCTACAGTGGAGGAGTAATTGGGAGGCGGGCTGGGGGTGGAGGAAGGGGACCCAGGGTTAGAAGGACGAAGCAGGGGCGTGCGTTCAGAATCTGCCTCGCTTATTGTTCCTTCCTCTTCAGCTTGCCGTGGCACCGTCTCTTCTTCGGAGTCTGAAGATTCAGAGTACTCGGGGTTGGAACGGGTTACCCTCTGCTTACACACGGGGCAGGTTTTCTTCGTTTGGGTGAGCCAGGGGTCCACACACCTGCAGTGGTAAGCTAAAGAATGAGAGCAAAATGATAAAAATATGTAAACATCAATATAAAAATAGTTGAAAACAAATGTCACATGTGATCAAATATACAGAAGGTCTAGTCACTCCGTTACCGTGTGAACATGGCAGAACTCTCAATTTGTCCCCTTCTTCATATTCATCCAGGCAAATGGCACAAACGTCATACTTATCACCTGAGATAACACGGTCCGAAAAACAACGATAAAGAACAATCAATTAGAATTTGTTAGTTATAATTTATAATGTACTTAAAGGGCTCATTTTAACAAGATGTAATACAAGTCTCAGGTGTGCCCAAAACATGTCTGTGAGGTTTTAGCTCAAAATACTCCACAGATCATTTATTATAGCATATCCAAAATGCTCTTATTTGGGTGGGAGCAAAAAAAGAGCTGTTTTCATGTGTGTACCTTTAAATGTGAATGAGCTATAGCTCCTCACTACCTTAGCAATAGACAGTGAGCACTTTTAGTTGAAACAGATTTGAATCGTGTCAATACAGTCTGAGACAAAAGTATCTCACTATTGATATATGGCTGATAGCGTACAACTTACTGAGAAAGGAAACTATGGCTATGCAGGACTGTCAGTCAGTGTCTGTGAGCGGTGGTTTATCAGTGTGACATAACATAAACAAGAGAATCAAAACGGCATGAGACTGTAATGAGACTGCTTTGGTTAAACCGGGTTTAAAAAGAAGTGGTGGATTTTTTTTTGTAGGGAGGTTGTGTTCACACACTGCAAACACACACATTTGTGTTGTATACAAAAAAAGCAGCAAAAACTCAGGTTGTCAATTTTTAAACACATGTATTGTTTTACCAACATCAAAAAATATTTCTATGCACCTATGAGCACTTATTTGATTCCTTCCCTTTAAATATGTAATGCATGGGTCAATATGAATCAAATATCCTGCCAATATTTTTAAGAGCTTTTTGTGATAATAGGAATGTTTTAGATATGTAGAGATTAAAGGAATATTCAATTTTCTTAAAAGAAAAATCCAGATAATTTACTCACCACCATGTCATCCAAAATGTTGATGTCTTTCTTTGTTCAGTCGAGAAGAATTTATGTATTTTGAGGAAAACATTGCAGGATTTTTCTCATTTTAATAGACTTTAATAGACGCAGACAATTAACACTTAACTCAACACGTAACAGTTTTTTTCAATGGAGTTTCAAAAGACTATAAACGATCCCAAACGAGGCATAAGGGTCTTATCTAGCGAAACGATTGTCATTTTTGACAATAAAAATAACAAATATACACTTTTAAAGCACAATCGTTTTACTAGATAAGACCCTTAGCCTCTTTTGGGATCGTTTATAGTCTTTTGAAACTCCGTTGAAAAAAACTGTTACGTGGTGAGTTAAGTGTTAATTGTTGGGCTCTATTAAAGTCTATTAAAATTAGAAAAATCCTGCAATGTTTTCCTCAAAAAACATAATTTCTTCTCGACTGAACAAAGAAAGACATCAACATTTTGGATGACATGGTGGTGAGTAAATTATCTGGATTTTTCTTTTAAGAAATGGAATATTCCTTTAAGCTCTAATTAAAGGCTCACCTTTAACAAACTTGTGAGTGGGAATCTTCTTCAGCTGCTCCTTGGAGAGTCTGTTTTTCCGGAGTCTCTTCCTGTGCTGAACACACCTCACGATCTGAACACCACAAATATTATCAGTCCCATTAAACATACAGCCTGCAGTATTTAGACACACACTTTTAATGAATCTGCCAATTTCAGCGACTCAAGTCAAAATAAACCTGTATCTCCCAAATTCTTTCTAAAGAAATCTGTGCTTTCAACTTCACTGAAACAGTTTGTATAGGGGACATCAAACTGTATCAATGTTCGGCAGAACAAGGATGTTATTTATACTGAGGTCTTCTATAACAAAGTTGTGATGACATCTGCAACATGCTTCAGTGAACCGGGCACAGAAAATAACAATGTGTGTTGTGTGACATGGGTCATATTTTTATAAACAAAGACATTATACAGAATAAATTCACTAATTAAAAGCTTGTTTAAAATAATCTGGTCCATTCAGAAAAGTAGAAATATGTTACGTGGACTGGAACATTATTGTTACTTAAAAACTAAAATAATGCTCAAGACATCCATTTAATTAATTTGCACATGAATTAATGCACATTTGTACTGACCAGTATAATAACCATGACGAGGATGATCATGCCCACCACTCCGGTGAAGGGAATGAGATAATATGAGAGAGGGAAGGAGAACTCTGGTTTGAGAATCACGTAAGCCCTGCAGCGGAGAGAAAGCCCTGAAAATGCTTATTATGTTCTTTAAAGGGCACCTATAATGTCTATTTTTACAAGATGTAATACAAGTCTCAGGTGTGCCTTGAATGTGTCTGTGAAGTTTTAACTCAAAATACCCCACACACCATTTATAATAGCATGGCTAATATGCCCCTACGTGTAAGGGAACAAAAAGCGCTGTTTTCATGTGTGCACCTTTAAATGCAAATGAGCTACAGCTCCACATTCCCTTACCAACAGACAGCAAGCACTTTCAGTTAAAATACATCTTTATCCTATGAATACAGTCTGTACAATAATATCTTTAGACAACAAACACATTAAGTAAAAATAACCAGTAAGTGGCTGTGGGCGGGGCTTTATCAGTGTAACATCACATTAACAAGAGAATCAAAACAGCATTTCCAATAAAACTGCTTTGGTTTAATGGGGATGAAAAAAGAATGAGAAGGTGGATTATTTTTATTGTAGGGTTGTTGTGTTCACACACTGCCAACACGCATTTAAGTCCAAACACCTTGTAAAATTGGATTTTGCATAATATGGGCCCTTTAACTGAATTTAAATGTAATGTATACACCACCAGCTGGATACTTGGATCGTCAAAACAAATGATTTTGTAAACTACTATATATTGTGTCTGTGAATTTATTTCTTTATTATTAATTCTCTTTGTTTTGTAAGAGTGCATGTTATTCTCACCCTTTCTCTGGCACGATAAAGGTTTGCAGTATTTCAGAGGCGTAGAAGCTCGTGAACACAGAGGGAATATGGATCTCATCAGCAATAGTGTCTAAAAAAAAAATATCAGACAATGCTGGTCAAATGTTTGCTACTTTTATGAAAACTCTGCAGAATTCAAACATATGTAACTCTACAGCCCAGAAATTCCAGAAAATATGCAGATAATGTGTCTGGGATTTGTCACGAAATGTTTGATTTTGGTTTATTTACACTGCCAGTGATTTTCTAGAATCTGATCCCCACACAAATCCCCAAAAAATACTGTAAGGACACGTGACATCATGGTATATTGTAAAAATAATTGTGCACTTGGTTTTTTTTGCAGCGTCTAAAAGATTGCAACCGACGGCTCAGTCCACAGCTCAGCCCTCCCTTTTGAAATGCACAGAGAAGCTACAGTAGCCACCACAGGACAAACATGTCATCATCTGAGACAAAGTAGTGACAAAACGCACTCTATAGAGCAGTTTGTCAATTTAGGGCTACTGTAGAAACATGGGGGCACAAAATGGCAACTTCCATGTAAGGGGACCCACGGTTTATGTAAATAAAAACGGCTCATTTTAAGCTAATAAAAACAATACAGTTCATTTTGTTAGGTCTTTATACAGCACTGATAATAGTTATGTATATTATATTTGATTTCTATCAAGAGATCCTTCTAAAAGTAATTCAATGCATTTTTAAATTAGCTTATGATCAGCGATTTTTCTTAAAGGATTAGTCTATTTTCTTAAAAAAAAATCCAGATAATTTTCTCACCGCCATGTCATCTAAAATATTGATGTCTTTCTTTGTTTAGTCGAGAAGAAATTATGTTTTTTGGGGAAAAAAATGTGAAGATATTTCTTCTTTTAATGGACTTTAATGGACCCCAACATGTAACAGTTTTAATGCAGTTTAAAATTGCAGTTTTTAAGGACTCTAAATGATCCCAAACGAGTCATAAGGGTCTTATCTAGCGAAACGATTGTCATTTTGACAAGAAAAATAAAAAATTGCACTTTTAGACCACAACTTCTCGTCTATCTTCGGTCCTGTGACACGCCAGCGTGACCTCACGTAATTGTGTAATGCTGTGGAAAAGTCACGTGTTACATATATGAAACGCACATTTGCAGACCATTTTAAACAATAAACTGACACAAAGACATTAATTAGTATCATTCGACATACAACAGCGTCGGAACGGTCCTCTTTCTCCACACTGGTAAACACTGGGGCGTAGTTTCGCATACATCATCCGTGACCTCTTGACGTGATGATGTATTGCGTGAGGTCGTGGTTGGTTTAAAAGTGCTTTTTTTATTCTCAAAAATGACAATCGTTATGCCTCGTTTGGGATTGTTTCGAGTCCTCCGTTGAAACTGCAATTTTAAACTGCATTAAAACGGTTACGTGTTGGGGTCCATTAAAATGAGAAAAATCCTGAAATGTTTTCCTCAAAAAACATAATTTCTTCTTGACTGAACAAAAAAGACATCAACATTTTGGATGACATGGTGGTGAGTAAATTATCTGGATTTGTTTTTAAGAAAATGGACTAATCCTTTAAGAAACCACACTTGTGCATATTTTATTGATTTCGATCATAAACTAGTGCATCGCCAACGGCGCCATAAAAGGGTCAGTTCATCACAGAATTAAAATTTTGGCATTAATTACCCTTGATTTGTTCACACAAGCGGCATTTTGGGACTGATCCCAATAATGTTACTAATACCCCATTCTGGGATCAATTATGGGACATGTTCGCACTCACACAAAATTTCGCACTGTGGAAATTTTCCAGGAACAACATGTCAACAGTGTGTGGTAGAGGTTAAGTTCTGCACCACCCTAAATCTACTGCTTATCTGTATTCATTCATTCAATATTTTATTCATTACTCATCTCCATGAGTAAATCCCACAGATGTGCCTCACAGTGTAATGTACAGATTCAGTGTGTGCAAGCTTATGACTTTTTAATGAAGATAAATGAAACATAACTGTGCTCAACATGTGCTTCAGTGTGTGCATCTCTTACCATTGCTATAGTTCATACTAAGCAGTGAATTGGAGTTCACGTTGTGCACAATGGCTGCACTAAAACCGGCCTGCTGTGCGTGTAGTACCTATGAGATAAACATTAACTTTAATCACTCCATTTGTTATTCATTACACATATTGCAGTCAAATATACATGATTTTTATAACACATCAAAGTCTGATTTGACATTTTTATATCAGGTTTCAATCATTTCTATAGCTATATTTTTTATTTTTTGTTTTTAATAACAGGTAATATGGTAATATATTAACCTTGATATCAAAGTTACATTCAAAGCGGCGAATGAGGACGATGTAATGTGTAGTGCTGTTAGGATCTGAGGGTGTTGGGGACACAGGAGGAGGATCTATGGGAGTACAGGCGTTGTGAGGATGAGCTTCAATGAGCACACCCTGAGAGAGAGAGCGAGATAGAGAGAGGAACAAAGAAATAGTGTTATATAAATTGCACTTTCTTTATAATTTAAATAATCATCTTGTTGTAGACAATCATTACCATAACTCCATCCGTTGGGAGAATAGGGCCAAAGAGAGCAGGCATATCTTCAAACAGCATTGAGGCATTACTGTAATGCTGCATGGATCAACACAGAGGAAATCAGCATCCAATGGCCAGACAATTCATACACAAACACAAATATTTCAACCCATTCACATCTTAAAACGTGAAAAAACAAATGTGGAGCACTTAGGTTTTTAACTGTCCCAGTGTCCCCACTCCCATAAAAATCTACTGCAGGGCTTTAAAAGTTATAGGGTACTTTAACACTGGTTTTATTGTGCTTTCTGTCTTTTCATGTCAAAAAACAAATGTTTTCCACTATAAAAAGACGAAAACTATTAAACTCAGAAAGCAGCTACTTACAGCGTAGATATAAGCATGTCCAGGAGAGGGCGTCAGAGAGCAGAAAACGACAAAGACCAATACACCCAGTCCAGTCCCCATATACATCATTATGATTTATACTGGCTGAAGACCTACAGACAAAAAAAAGCATGTTTAACAAGCTTTATCACTAATTACAAAAACAAACAAATCCCTAAAGACAACGTTTTGAGACAATTCATCAATATATTTAATGCGTTAAATCATATATGTAAAAGGAAGGTATAAATCTGTCTATATCTGTATTACCAATTTGCTTAATAACTGTACTTGAGATTGTTGCAAAGGCTTAGTTTAAGTTGTTGTCCTGTTACTTATCAGTCTGACGTTTTTGTCAGATGTTTACATATATCTTCCTTAAAGGAAAACCTATCATTTGTGGGAAAGGGGTATTAGGAAGTGTAACTTACATTTTTATTGTTATTTAATACGTTTGACTGTCTTTATGCAAAACCCTCCAGGTGCATGCAAGCCTTTTTTGGCAAACACCACTTAAAAAAATCCACTTCCTCGGACAAGACAAATTTTCTTTGGCAAAATCACTAAAGATGCAACTACAAATATTGTTAGTGATAAAAAATTAGTCCAAGTTATGTTTTCACAGGTCCACTTAGATCCAAAACCCGAGGCCGACCCGAGCGAGTTCGGGTCTAAAAGTATCACAGGTGCCTCGGACACAGTTCGAGAAATATATTAGCGGCATCGGCTTTCTGGTAATTTAAAATGAATACGTTTTGACTAAACGGACCCGAGAAGACCCAAACTATTATCGGGTTTGTCTCGGGTCGGTCTCTTTAAAAAAAAATATGCACGTTGGGTTTGTTTAAAAAGTGATTTGGATCGGGCTAGGGATGCTTAACGATTAATCGCGATTAATCGTTAGCAGAATAAAAGTTTTTGTTTACATCATATATGTGTGTGAACTGTGTATAATAACTGTGTATAAATAAATGTACACACATGCATGTATATGTTTTAGAAATGTTTACATGTGTACATATGTTTGTATATTTATGTATAATTTATATTATATATTATAAATATAAATACTTAATATATACATTTTTTTTCCTTAAAATTATACATGAATGTGTTCATATTTATATATATACATATTTATTATACACAGTTTACACACACATATGTGATGTAAACAAAAACTTTTATTCTGCTAATGACTAATCGCGATTAATTGTTTAGCATCCCTAGATCGGGCACATTTCATTGGACCTGACAAGATTTCTAAGTCCAATTCCTTACAAGGGACACAAGTTTGTCATCATCTTATTAATCTTCCGTGCACTTAGAGGACTTTGGTGAAAAATCGACTTGGTGTTTAGCGGATTCTGCCAATTTTTTAAAAATGCCTATGGCCGGGATTAAGCAGATTTGAATTTAGCATTTGATTAACATATAACACACATCAAGAGCATTCGTTTAATATCAAGTTAAAGTGTTCGAGTTGGTGTTTAGTGGCTTTTGCATCTAAGCTCCTCATTTATTTATTGTGTTATGTGTTTTTTGAGTATGTCTGGAGAACGGATGAAATTGACCATGACTCTTGTAAGCACAACTGATTTTAATTCTTGCTAAACTGATAGGAAACTGTTATTTCGATGATTCATGAGCCCCTTTAAGGAAGTGAAAATAACCAGTAGTGTTGAACAATAAACCGATTCTAGAAAGGCGCCGCAATACTCTGCTTTTAAGAATTATACTTTTCCTCATTTTATTAGTAGACACTTTAAGAATGACTGCCTATAAATAAGAGCCGTAATTCCTGTTTTGATAAGTCATGTGACAACATATACTGTATTTGGTAACACTTTACTAATAATGACTTAATAATGAACATGACTTTAGTATTTCTACAGAGAGAGAGAGAGAAAATAACGAGTTTCAATTTCAACAAACCACCATCACTGTGATTAGTGTTTGCTTTTCATCGGCTCATTTGCATTTTAAAGGACACACCCAAAAATGGAACATGGTAATGCACTGACCTACAAAGTGGCAATTTTAACATGCTATAATAAATTATCTGTGGGTTTTGATGAGCTAAAACTTCACATATGCACTCTGGGGACACCAAAGACTTATGAGATTTTTTTAAGATGTTAAATGATTTGACCCCTTTAAATCAAAAGTTACATCTGTTAACATTTGTAACTAACAGGAACAAACAATTGTATTATTGGTATAAACTGGTATTTTTATTAATAATTTTTTTTTAAGTTACATCAATTCAATTATCTATTAAAGAATTACTTTAGTTTTTTAGGTTTTGCCAGGTTATAGATACAGAATCAGTATCAAGATACTTTACTCGGGTATAGTATTGAAGTCAAAGTTATTTTGGTATCGTGCCAACACTAACTAATGAACTAGTGGAAGAACTGGAACATTTCGATCTCAATTTTTTATTTGTATGCCTCAACGTTCACCATGTACCACCAAACGGGTGTCATCACAAACTCAAATACTAACACATGTGTGTGTGCTGTATGATTTAAACCCTTAGAACATAATTAGATAAGATATGTTGTAGGCTGCTGGGGTGTGTCACAGTTTTAAACCTTTTCAGATTTCCATCAGCTGAACAGACACCAACAAGTCTGATTTTGTACCACTTCAGGATACTGTCATGACTCATGTCAAACTGTCTGATACCTTGTCTCTCCTCCAATCATCATACAAAAAGTAACGTTCTTGAACATTGAATAAATCAGACTAAAACATAAAATTTCTATTTATAAAACTACAATTGTGGTACTGTAAACATCAGCCGGTGAATGTTACCAATAATAAAGTAAAAAAAATCAGTATACTTTTAAATGGGCAAAGAAATGCTGGTTAATAAAGGTTTAATTTCCTTAAGCATAAGTGAGTTTTTATATGTATAACTGTTGTTGGGTTGTCATAAAAATAGTATTGAACCACAAACTGAGCATCTGTTTTAAAGTAAGGGGGAAATCCAGGTTTTTATTACTGTAACAACACATTTATATCACTTTCATATCATAATGGCTTATTTATTTTGTTAATAATGAATAATGTTAATTCTCATCAAGGTCAAAAGTTGAAGATTAAAATTAGTTAATTAATCTGTGGAAAAATTTCCTCAGAATCACATCCCTGAAGAATTGTTTTGTTTATTTATATTTTGACATTTGAACATGTTTTACTATTTAAAAGCTGCACAAACTTTTTTTTATTTAAGGCTTAAAATATAAAAACATAAAATATAAGTAAAACTTTATAGTAGTGTGTGGCTTTTGCACTTTTAAAAGTTCACTTCTTCAGGTGAATAAGTTACCGTAATTTAGTGCCTTGTTTGCGACCCTGTAAATATTTACGTTTTTAACCCTATTAGTCAATTAACCGAAAAATAATCGGCCGATTAATTGATTATGAAAATAATCGTTATTTGCAGCACTACATCTATTTAACCACATTATAATTACATAAAACACCACACAAATCCAAATTTGTAGATGCTAAAACACCAAATTTTATGTATACTTCATTGAATACTTTCCCATTTAAAAATAAGATTTCTAAAACACACGACCACAATACTGTGTGTTAGTCTTAACTACACCTGTCAAGTTATTTGTTGGCAGAAAGAAAGTGCATCTTCATTCATATTTTTGTTTATTTTACACACAATTAATATAAACAAAAGGCCAAAAACGTACATTTGATGTTAAATCGATGTTATTATTATCTATGTATGTTGGTGCTGACGCACGCGGTTTTGTCAGCACGTACACTATAAATGTTAGTCACCTCATAAACCAGCTAAACAAGTAGTGTTATTTAACACTCTGCGTTGCTGTACAATTCACAAATTCATAAATAAAACTTCACGATAACTAATAATAATTAGCTTTCGTCTGGATTTTGTAAGTCCAAAAATAAAACCCCAATCCATCACATAAACCCATCATCCTAACGTTATCTTAAAAACAACGCTTTCCGTACTCAACTTTATCACAATGTTTCTAAAACGACAACACAACCCACAATAGCTGAAATGCCACGGTGTCGTTTGTTTTGTAATGCAGAAATGTAATTTAAGTGTTTTGTAATTGTCTTTACTCACTGTACACAGGAAAGTCTGCTAGCTGGATTAGCACTTGCAATGCTAATGTACCGTAAGTTGCCCGCGTCTCGCTTTATTACAAGCGTGCTCACTGTAACACGGCGATTACTTTAGTTTCTCCTCGATTCCTGTAACTTATCGATCTGTGTCGGAAACCGCTCACTGAGATGGTCTGATTTGGCCCTTCCTGAAATAACGACCATCTGTTTGTTTACGGTTCTGTGAGGCCGTCGAGAATCGCGAGAATAGCTGTTATCGCGATGCCACGCGTGAGCCACCTAGAGGTTCATGATGGAACCGCAAATCATATAGGGATTTTTTTTTAAAGAATGTTAATGAGAAGAAAGAGGTAAAAACATTACACATATTGAAATGTATACTTTTAAATATAATAAAAATGATTTAGTTAACAACCAATACAATGGATAAAGGTTAAGGATACAAGAAGATGGGAACGTTCTAAGTCTTCAAATTTTCAAAATTCAAATTTCACATGAACAATTTTGACCATCCTCCCAATGGTTTTCCGATAAAAACTGTGACCCAAAATAAAGTTACACATCGGTTAAATGAAACTGCTAGTTTATTGAAACAATTTCATAATTTAAAATGCACAAGACACAGATTAAAATAGCAATGGAGTTACATCATAACTACCACAGTTATGGGAAGACAATAAATATCTTGACAATAAAAACCAAAGGAAAACAACGGCGATATAAACGAAACGAAAACATTCTGATGAAGGATTGCATTTAAACATAAAACCAGTAGAAACCAGGCCAAAATACAGGGGAATTCATACAACTACAAACCCTAAATTTCTATATATGCTAATAATAATAATCTCTAAATCAAGGATAGAGTCAAAAGCCTTATACACAGTAGACGTATACAGTTATACAGTTATGTGCATAATTATTCACCTTTACCAGACACCACAGGTAAAGTTTTGTTCACATAAACACTGTCAAGTTAACCTTCTTCTACAGTGCAGTCTCTGCGACACACGCACACCTCATTCACACATTGCTGCTACTGCCCGCTGCCTCTTCTTCACCTTTCTTTAGCCGTTTTTTGGCTCTGATCTCGTTCATGGCTTCCTCGATGGAGCGGGTGTCCCTCTTATTGGCCACAGGAACTTTAGGGATAAGAGAAAACAAATGAGATGAAAAGTGAAGGCAAATGTATGCCTGACAACTGTGGTAGTGAAGACCGGATGTTAAATACGTACCACAGCCGTATGTGCTGTTCGCTTGAAGCGTGTGTGCAGCGTCTTTAGCGGCAGATGTACCAATCAGATGGCTGTACTTGTCTCTGTAGTTTGAATTAGGTGAGACAGGCCTTTTCTGAGCATGACTGGCTGATTCCATCTCCAATGCAGCTTGCTCCTGTGGAAGGAGCCAAAAAAAGTATTATAAGTGTTATAATCGAAGAGCTCAGAACCAATACCCTCTGACATGTTTTCTAGTAAATGAGCATTTAATCTCTAACCTTAAGCCTGCGTCTCTCTTCGGCTTTCTGTGGATTCCACTCCTCGCCTTTACGATACGCCTCCAGTTCCTCATCTAATGGTGCAAACTCCTTCATAACCAGACACACACAATCAAACTTCCAATAAAGCAATAATACAGAGAAAAAAATACAACGGTAAAACGGTACAATGCTAAAACTGTAAACTTGTTTACTTCTGACAGGAGGTGGTCTCTACCTTTTTAAACAGCATGACATATCTGCTTTCTTCTTCCTCGCCAAAGGAGAAAGAGGTCAGGCCAGCTACCTCTGCCACATCATGCCTAGGACAGAGGAAGAGGTTAGCATGAATTGTACAATAAATATGAATAAATATGCATATGTGGAAAAGTCAAGTGTGTCATTTTGCAACATTAGCAGCAGCACATTGCTCTGTGTATAAGGGGTGGCATATTTATCAATATAATATTGAACCGTTTGCTACGACCTCAATGAATACATGCATATAAATTGGGATTTTCTGGATTGTGTGTCCAAATCCATCCATTTAATCATTCCCTGGCAAACTGTTTGTGTGTGCCTTCCCGCAATATCAAGTCACTTTCGGCTACAGACGGCTAACTGTGCTTGCGATGCTGGTGCCAGATTTGACACACTACCATGGTGAGTGGAGAAGGGAGACCAATGCAAGGTTGCTCGACTATCTTTATTTATTTATTCTTCATGGCATTCCAGCATCTATGGCAATATTCATGGTGAGAACTGGCTAATCTATAAACAGGTTAGAGGAGGGGCAATTTGGGATCTCCAATTCACCTAACTTGCATGTTTTTGGCCTGTGGGAGGAAACCGGAGTATCCCACGCTGACACAGGAAGAACATGCAAACTTCAAACAGTTTTCAGGGCTCGAATCAGGGACCTGGCCCTGTCCCAAATGGCACACTCCGGACTTGTGGACCTCCTCAGGGTCCACACTTTGATGACATCATGTAGTGCAGACCTTAGGGACCCTTGACGCGAGTCCAAGAGGGCCATCGAAGTCGTATTTTGGGACAGACTCGAGCGTCATGCCGGAAATAGGAAGAGAAGTTGCCCATCAGTGTTAACTACTCCCTTCCGTCGTATTATTGGTCAGATTGCTCTTTCGCAAGGACTTCTGGGTTAGTAAAGTGGGCAAAGCCTGCTGCAGTGCAGGCTTTGCCGAAGACCGCATCAAGGGTGCAAAGGGGGCACTGGTGAGGGTAAAAATGACAGATGGGACTCATAGACTAAGCGAGGAAGCGCAATTTAAGGCCACGAAATCGAATGAAGATCCAAATGAAGTGCCTCATTAAGGACAGGGCCCTTCTTGCTGTGAGGCAACAGTGCTACCCACTGAGCCACTGTGCCGCCCCCACCATTTTTACGTAGTGTGGGTTAATTATGTGCGCAAGTAAATTACATACAAATTTATTGTATATATTACATACATCCAGTAAGTCAATGCAATGAAACGCATTTTGCCTCAAACGCATCAATAATCTAACCTTCCTTGTATTATGCATCAATGCATATAAATAGATTTTTTGAAAGGGCTGCACAATTAAGACAAAAAAATAATAATTGTCAGTTATTTCCCCTGATATTGTGTTAACAGTTATAATTTTCATTAATAGTATTTAAATTGTTTTCATTTTATTATCATTGTATACCTGAAACTTAATTGTAACACTGTGTTACAACTAACCCCGCTTTGTAAAATTGCTGACATGTTTAAAAATGGTGTTATGTTTAAGTTAAAAAGACATTCATTAAAATAATATAAGGTTGGATTTGTTGACTTATACACCCAACTTAGAAATTGAAAACAAAACATAAGATGAAGAAATTTAGTTTTATGCCTTCAAAACACTCTTAACATCTTTACCAAAACACATCAAAACTTGTCACAAATTCACAGAAAATCATCTTCTGACAGTAAGAGAAAAAGACCAAAAGCACAGATATGTGAAGTAGCCGTGTTAAAATTAACCCTGCGTTGGTTTGTGCCCAGCTCACAACTGTATAACACAGCATAAAGTGATGTTGCACTTTGCATTATAAATGAAATCTACTGTAATACAGTACTGTTAAGTTTAATTTACTTAAGTTCAGTTATATTTATTCAAAATGGCCAATTTGTCTTTTCATACATGCTTGTTTTCCAAATGTATCAAATTAGATCTTTGCATTTACATCAAATAAAAATAATTGCAATTAACTCATTGTTAAAATCTCATTGTTTCTGATGCCTAAGCATAGAATAATGTAAAAACACTTTAATAGGCCAAACCGATACTTTACATTGTTTTGTTGCGTCTCTACTGCGTATGATATCGGAAAAGTATTTTTATTGAGAAAATGACACACATATTTTCTTTAACCTCCTAAACCCGGGTTTTGGTTTGTCTTTTTTTTCAGATTTCTACCAGCTATTTTGGGGTTAGGAAGAAGCAATAAATATAATAACCAAATTGTTTTCTAAGAACATGAAGCAGTGTAATTGTCCATGTTTGTGTACAGGTACCAGTCACACAGAATGAAGTATTGCGGTGCAAACATAAAAAAATTCTGGTCCACATATGTGGACATCCAGGTTTTAGGAGGTTAAATATGAGATTGGTAATAGACTATGAACTTACAGTATGCTTCGCTCAATCTTGCCCATTGGGTCATACTTCTTCTTCTGCATTGTGCTGTCCTGAATGAAGTCCGACACCTCCTTCTCCATCTAAAAATGCATACTTCTTTTCATAAATGAAAATTTACTATGTCGAATGGCAATCGTATAATAAACTACTTTCCAATAAAATTTAATTCAGAGCTAGGGCTGGGCAAAAAAATATCGATTTTTCAATTAATCGTTTTTTTATACGTGGTCGATTCAGAATCAATTCTCAAAGAGCAGAATAGATTTTTTTCCTGCAAAAAATGAATGTAAGATTAACATTAATCAAATTACTAGTCTTCTTCACTAGATGTCACCCTCTTTTTTGCCTTGCGCGATGTTACCAAGGAGCCTGTCATTCTTTCATTCAGTGCTTAAAATGGCGGTTTTAGGTGCTTCATCGACGTTGATGCCACCTAAACATAAAAAGTAAGAGGTATGGAAGCATCCCGAGAACCGGAATCGAAAATTGAATCGAGAATCGGAATCGATTTGATAGCTTGTGAATCGAAATTGAATCGATCTGGAACATCTGAATCAATACCCAGCCCTATTCAGAGCGAGAGTGTAAACTTCCCTATAATTATCATCACATGTAAACACATTGAGGATATTCAGGAAGAAACATAAATGAAACAAACAAAAAAATGGAAACATTCTCCTTTCTGTACTGTAAAACAAAGTGGGTGGGAGAGAAAGTCAAACCTTTTTCCGAAACTCTGCTTTTTTTCTCTTCTCATGCTCCTCCATCTTCTTCAGCCTGGCTGCTTGTTCTGTATTATAAAAGGTAAGTCAAGGGTGAACACTATTTATTCCTAACAGCCACAAAATGTTAATAATCTTAATTTTTTAATTTATTGTCACATTATTGACACAGGTCACATCATTTCACTCAAGGAGTGAACATTTTGTGTGTATAACAGTCAAGGCCGCCTTAATGCACGGGCTTACCTGGGCTGAAGCCCAGGGGCCTCCCAAGTTCAGGGGCCTCCCAAGTTCACGTTCATATTGTTTTGTAACTTGTCAGGTTATCTGTCAATCACTCTAACTGCACGTTACATGGCTGCTGATTGGTCTGTGGTTAACTTACCGTGAAATAAAATATCAGACGTAACAGATTTTTTTATTCCGCGTAATGTAATTAAGTGCGCGTTGTCAACTTGGCATTCCTGCATGTTAGACTGAGTGTGACAGAGAAACGGGACATAATCCACCATGAAATGAAAGAGTAATTTCTAAAATTTCATAATAAGCACTAGTGAGGTGCAGGTCTCTCTCTCTTTCGCGCGCGCGCTCGCTCTCTCTGTGCTCGTGCAGCTGAGTTTCTGGCATGCAGAAGCCTCTCCAACTCTGCGCAAGATACTGTGCCGCCAAATATAGAAAGGAGTTCCCGAACATATTAATGCTGTTCGTTGTAATAAAGTTTAAGTTTACTCGCGTTTATATCAGTGACGCGTGCGCAGCTGGAGCAATGTAGTTTGACGCGATGTAAGCTCACAGTACACACATCTGTTGGTTTAGAAAGACAACGCAACGGTAAATGTGCAAGTCAAAGCGCGACAAGACCATCTCAAATGATCATCCCCTGATCGCACCATTCATATTTATAATCTCCGTATCTAAAGATCTTATATACAGGTATGTTCCCTGTCTGTTTTGTGCGTATTCATACGTGTTCGTTTTACATGCGTAGTATGCATAAATACTAAATACAATGCATACTATATCTTCAATAGCCTACAAAATAAATAACTGATTAAAAAACAAGATTCTGTCTATAAAGACTTATCTTTTGTTAACATTAATGCATTTTCACTTTAAAACTAACTTTAACTTCTTATATTTTTAAAACTGTGGTGAGCATTTAGTTAGTGTGCAATTTTCTGCAAATTTGTATATTCCAAAAACTATAATAAACATAAAGATATATAAACATATACTCTCATACATTTTGGTTTTATTTTCACCACAAGTTGCTGTGTGTGGTTGTTAAATAAAGTGTTTTGTGTTTATGCTCAAGTGGGCTCAGTGATATGTTAATAATGATATTATGGTGTTTTCTGGGTCAAAGAGGGAAAACTCACTGTTGTATGTATTGAAAGAAACTAATGCATTTTGTGATGAAGATTACCTAGATATTACACTTTTTTTTTAAATGAGACTATAAATTGAGGGGATGGGGGGCCTCCAAAACCTCTCAGCCCCAGGGCCTCACATTAGGTTAAGGCGGCCCTGATAACAGTCCTAGCAGCAGCAATGCAGTTTGAAGAGTGTGACATATAGCTGATGTATCGCATACAGGTATGGAAATAAAATATATTGATTGAAAGAAGAAAAAAAATCTTCATAATGTATTATGAATTGTCATCTTTATTACAAGCTTATTCTATTGTAGCACTACATTTATTGCTGAATATTTTAATATCTAAATTAGGTGATAATACTTATTTTGAAGTTTATATTCTAAAAAATATTAATTGCGCCTTTAGCTGTATAAAAGACAAATCAACAAACCAGCTGTGACGTCATGGGGATTTTTAACAGCAAATGGTCAGCTAGATTACGTAAATGCGTGCATATATTATTTCTCGTGCCGTGATTGGTTGTTTTCATTACACATTTTGTGCCGCAGAGGGCGCTCGGATAATCGTCAAGTTTCAGTAAAATATCTTCGCGTTTGCCCGAATTCTCGTTTAAAACCGCAATGCGTTGTATTTGTTGATTTTAAAGTTAGGATTTATCTACCTCTGGCTTTCCGCCTGCTTTCCTGGTTGTGGACGGTTGGTGGTTTTTCCATCGAGCTCAAGATCGAGCCCAGGAGGTCCGCCATCTTTGGACTGACTGAACCTCACCGGAAATTCACTCCTCAAATTGCATTGTGGGAAATGTCGTCAGATCGCCACCAAAATGACGTCATTACGACGTTTGCTGTTTGTTTATTACTATGGACATATTCACTATAAAAATATAATTTATTGCGTTTCATTCTCAGACTGTCAGAGGACGTATTAATAATAACGAAACAAAAAAAATAAGTGACAATTTTAATGTTAATAGCCACTTAATTTAGGTAGGCAACCTGTATGAAGTTTTTATATATATATATATATATATTTACGATTATTCAATTACAGTTTTGCCTTGAAGTCATTTTAACTATGTACATTTCGGCTCATTTTTGTGCTAAGAATAATACAAACTCAACAAACCAGCATATCAGGGAATATTACCCATAAATATTTATATTAAAATATTTTCATTTATTTTTGAACTATCCTTACTGTGCTTTGGATATAGCTCAATTATATTTTTTTACTTTTCAGATTTCTTTTTTTTTTTTAAATAATTTGTTAGGTTACATTTATCTCTCAATATTCTCAATATTTGGTCAATTGTCTACTTTAGGCAAATGTAATATTCTTAAAATCGTTGAGTAATTAAGAAAAGGAATAACTGTGAAATAAATCAAAAATCCCATGGCTGAACCCTGTACTATGATGGTTTTGTGATTCATCAACATCAGTTATGCTGAAATAAACAGCTTTCGATACACCCGTTTGTTTCCAATTATTATCATAACACCAAATATCATAAAGTTCTTAAATTCAATCTTTAAAACAACATTAGAAAGAGCCTTGGCCTTTACACTCTTAAATTTCTTTAATATACCGCATTGACCTGTTCATTGTGCTCAACAATGGAAAACATTAACAATTATTAACTGAAAAGCCTCCGTCCTCTATGGGAGAACATACAGTATAGTGGATTTGCCGATTTGAGGGTCTACAGAGCTAAATAAGAGTCTACAGTTTGTGATGGGAAATCTTTTGGACCTCCGCTGTTTCATTATCCCATTTGTTAACCGGTGAATATCTGACCATACATTCATCTGGCAATGTATAAAAACATTTGCTTCAAACCAAGTGGCTGTAACAGTTCAAATCAAAAAAAGAATTAAAGACATGTTTCATGATTCAGTCATCAATCCTGGATCAGCTGGAAAATTTAAAGCTTTTAAGGATAATGTTTGGAAGTGGAATTATATAAATAATTCTTTAAAAACAAAATGAGGTTTACAACTGGTGTGAATGATCCTCTCCCACACCATGATGACAGAAGGGCCAGTTTAGGGTTTAGGTCGGTCAGTTACAGTCTGTAATACAGGAGTCCATCACAGTTGCCACTACGACAGTGCACCTGAGCCAGTGTGTATTACCACAAACTCTACTAAAGATGTGAGGTAAAACAGCACAAGGAGAAATGACGTTTGCAGACGAGCTACACACTGGCTCTGGAGAAATGGATCCTTTTTGTGCCATCCACAGGTGGCTCCTATGAATCGAGGAAATAGATCTTGTAGAACTTGTTCATCTGCTCCAGGAAGATGAAGGTCAGGACTGTGTGCGGCCCCAGGCGAGCGTAATACGGAGTGAAACCCTTCCACAGGCTGAAGAATCCTTCATTCCTGATGACCTTCACCAACACATCCTACACAGAAACAGAGAGAGACGTGAAGAAAACTGATAACACAATGTTGATCAATATGCAGACTATAACAAATGAAGAGCTCAGATTCAGAACCCACTACTGCTAAAAATGAGATCCTGATATTAACCGAACGCTCTCGGCATGTATTACACGTTCATCATCAAATGCTTTGGCTCATCATCCCATTTAATGACCTCAGGCCATTCGGAAATACTTGTTTGTTCACGGAACAATCCTCGATTTTTCAGCAAAGTCTTCAAAGTGCACAGAAGACAAATGTGAAATTGTGGATTACATTAAAACTTTTATCCCTTTAAAGTACTTGAACCTAAATACAACCAGCAAGCGGCAACCACATGCATTAAAGCATCTCATAAAGGCCGCTCCACACACTAAAAGATAATTGGACGGAATTGGGGGCTTGGGGTTAGAGGTCTTCACAGGTCCACCTGGGTCTAAAAGTTTCATGTGTGCCTCGAACATGGGTCGTGTATAATATAAGCGGCATCGGGTAATTTAAAATTAATGTGTTTTTTTATTTGGTCGGATCAGGCTCCGGTCAAATTTTCTCGGGTATGTCTTGAGTCGGGTCTTTATAAAAAAAAGCATTTTCAGGTGAAAAGTGATTTAGGTCATTTCGGGTCGGTACATTCCTTTGGACCCGAGAAGACCTCTAGTTGGGGTATAGCCCCGATCGTCTTTGTGGTTGTACTGATTATCTTTTTAAATTTTCTTGTGGTGCATGGCATGTTAAGACTGAATTTGCTTGTAAGCCCATCTGCGCCACTCCAGTTAAAAATATTCTATGTTTTGAAAATGCCACTTTATTATCAGTTATTAAACTCAACCTTATTTTTGTCCACTCCAGAATGTTAATGTTAATTTATGAAAATAATAAATTGTTATCAATCATGATTTCTTCATTTGTATGGGTTTATTATAAGCAGCCAGTTAAATAAAACATGTAGGCTACTTTAGTAGGATTTGTACAAGTTATTTTGATTACTTAAAATTGAATTCATGAACTACATGTTCTGTAATCATTTCGAATTTAAAGCAAAATTTCAAACATCACAAATACATGTATCCAAAGCATGTGATCTTCTGCAACACCCAAATGCATCAGACAATCCCACCTCTGGAATAGCCTGCGAATTTTAGTCCCGTCAGAATCGGTACATAAAATCACATACGTCATTGTGGGGGACACGCTGAAACTCAAACGTTAATTAGAAAACTAATCCCATCCAAATAGTGCTTTAGAGGGTTTTGCATATGAACTTATCAAATATTTTGATAATAGAAATGCTAGCTGGGCTTATCCAGGTTAAAAGAGCCCCACCTACGATTATTTAATATTCTGGTCCATCTGTCATCTTGAATATAAGGGATATATGGGACTTTTTAAAGGTGCCAAAGAATACATTGAAATAATATGTTAAATTGTTCTCTGATATCTACATAGAACATATGTGGCTTTATAAAGTGCAAAAATGATCCAGAGACGTTTTTACATGTCCATTTACAACCCTAGGATTTTCCCTTAGAATGAAATGGTCTATTATTACCTTATTTGAAAGAATCATGAATAATAATGTTGAGCTCTGCTCTGATTGGCTCTGTTGCGCTGTTTCTCAGAGCAGCTCTTTAGAATAGCTGTGTGTATAAACAGACTTTATGTTTGAGCTTATATCAGACGAAGATACAGAATTTGAGGAAAAATCAATTGTTTGGAGATTGTTAATGGACGTTTCTGAGTGGTACGTTTGTGTTTTGTTCAGTATGGACCTGCAAAACGTAAGTCTCAGTTAGCATATAGCATTAACTAGCATACAATGCTAACTTTGCAGTCAAAACTTTGTTTTTAGCATTATAACAACATTGTAATTATTTAATGAGTAAATTAATGTTGGGGCGTACATCGCGACTGTAACGTCACATTCAATGTTATTTTTAGATTGGCCTGTTTTCCAGTTGTCTTTTTTGCATGCACAAGGTTTGCATAAGGACGAAGAAACAATCACCTTTAAGGATCACAATATGTCATTACCATGTACAGAAGTCCTATTATTTATCTATGCCTAGGTAAATACAGTTTTACATTCTATGGCACCTTTAAACATTCGTGAGCCAAACCCGTCTTATCGCTTAGCAATGCAGGCACTTCAGTGGGATCAACGATAAAAATGCACAATACTTTCCCAATAATATTAATAAAAAGCATTTTAGATGATTGTATTGTATCATATTTACACATGGCCCAAAAATATAATTCAAATATAATTTACAATACCAAATGTCAGTGCAAATGAAGTACATTTATAAATGTCTATGGGCCTTCTCCTAGGTAGAAGGTTTGAAACTCAATCCCTATGTTAGGGTAACGGCTCAGAAAGGTCACAACTCAGCTGTCTGAGATCAGTTTCTTAAAATGGTCAGTATCGGGAAAGTGGAGAACGTTAAAAAGAACATACCAATCCATTCTTGTACTCGGGTTTGCCGTCAATCATTCTCATGTTCTGAATTCTTCCGAAAAGAGAAATACATTAGAATTAACATTTTTAGTGCTGCATATTGGCCATTTGTGACATCAGTATGCATTAGTGATAGGCCAATGCCTTGAATGCACTTTAAGTTCATTTGGGTAAAAGCATCTACCGAATGATTAAATGTAAATGAGAACGTTAAGGGTACCTGGTCTTTACAATGTCAACTGGCATGGATGCAGCTGTGGTGACCAGTCCACTGATCATACTGGCACAGAAATGACACAAGATATCATCTCTGAAATAACCTGCAAAGACACACACAGAGAGAGAGAGAGAGATAGTGAATCAATGAAACTGATTTAATCATTAGTGTACAACAGTGGACATGTGAGCTGGATTTTACAACAGGCCTGATACAGCAAGACTAACTGATAAGATAAAAGAGAGTTTGTACCGGTGTCCAGGAGACCTTGTTTGGACTGGGAGTATGAAGCAAGTTGTGCTGCGTTCACTACAACGGCTCTGGCCATGGTGGGTATGCAACCCTTGATCAGAAACAAACAGTTTCACAATACTACACACAGAACATAACGTGCACAGGACGTCCCAGTGCCTTATTTTAACAAACTTGTGTATACAAATAAATCTCCAAACATATAATCTTAATAAATGGCATCACACATAAACTAAAACAAGATCATAAGTTTATCTTACATTAGAAGTAAATAAAACATGTAAGCTAACACAGCAAGGTCATGTGACCACACCATTAGAACGGCAGTATACTAATGTTGCATATTGCTGCATACTTGCATACTATTTTTGGGAAATACTGTGCAGCATGCAATTATAATATACTCTTATATTATGATCCATACTCTGTGCTTTAAAAACACAAACCAGCACAAATGCACATTTACTTTGGTATTTAAATGATGTCATATCATGGACTACTATTGTTTAACTCTTTCCCCACCAGCATTTAAAAAAAAGTTGTCAGCCAGTCCCAGCATTTTTTATGATTTTTACAAAAGTTTCAGAAATCTTTTTTCTTTAAATATATAAACATACAATATATCAAATAAAAAAGTATGGTTGTGACGATACATTGCGTTCCCCATTAAAAAGACCTGCCTGAAATTGATTCTGAATCGCAGGGCTCCGATTCTGTGTTTCATGCACAGCTCATTCATTGAGAAAACAAGCATTTGCACGATTAATCGTCAGCCCTATAAAAAGACCCTTTGCTTTCAAACAACAACAACAACAACAACAAAAACATTCATTTGTTCTCTTTTTATTATCTCTCAAATATGGGTAGTTTTAAAAATACCAAATTTTGAGCAAAAAGCTAAAATATTTGCATTTTTGTAAAGGACTTTTGTTAGAGATCAGACTCAGAGCTATGATCAAAACATACACAGAGTTTTTACTGTTTTTGGATCAGTGGATGCTACATTGTTTTATAATTTGAAAAAGAGTGACCTAGTGGATAATAGTGGAAATATAGATTGCCATAAAAACTATGCATTGGCAGGGAAGCGTTTTCTTTTAATTGACAAGATAACTCATCAATGGTGGGGAAAGAGTTAAAATAATCCCTTAGAGTAAATAAAACAATATAATAAATAATAAAAAAATAACCCATTGTATACATTTTTTTTCAATAACCCATGACTATACATACAAATATATCCCCATCACAAACACACATACCCTCCAAAGTGTGGTGACTCCTTCCTCTCTGGTGATCCTAATGAGGGCATTGAAGACATTTGTGTAACCCCTCCTTTGATCTGGAGGCAATCTGGGAAAGGATTTTTTGATATTTTACTCCAGAACATTAGTAAAAAAAAAAAACATGTTAAAACTTTCTTGTGATCAAAAACTGTTAAATAAAAGATCCTTAATTCAATACTCCAGAATCCAGTTTCATTCATACCGTCCATCGGCTGTCATCCGAATAAGCGCCACCTCAGCCGGAGTCCCAACAAACGCCCCCGTCGCACCTGCGGTCATGCCAATCAAAGCCTTCATTAAGAAGTTAGGAGGTGTCCCATCTGCTTTAGACATGCGCTCAAACAGGACTGTGTAGATGCCCAAGCGAGTGGTGGTGTAGGTGGCCTGTCTCAACAAACCCGCTGAAAGTCTTCACCAGAACATGTGTGATCAAAAAGACACGAGAACAAAAATAACATGTAGTGAAAAACTAGTTTTTCCACATCCACTCCACATAAAATCTATCTTTGAAAAATAATACAATTTGTATTTGTAAATTCATTCATCTGTACCAGTCTTGCCTTCCATCACCCCATCTATAGTTTTCATATCACTGTCTCAGTTTCTTACCCAGTGTAGATGCCACGGACACCCTCGTTGCGAAGGATGCTGCCCACGGCATGAAAACTTGTCTTGTACTCGCGAGCCTTGGATCCCTGACCGCTGAGCTGCATCCGATTCTTTACGAGATCTAACGGCTGCACAAACACAGTCGCCCCCATCCTAAGAATCAGAAACAATGTTGTCATAATCCAACAAATATTAATAAAGATTTCAAATTAACTTCTTACAAGATAAGGCAAAAGATAAATTGCCTGATAAAAGAAGACAAAAAGCTGTTAGGATTACCAATATATTTAAAGACTATGGGGAAATTAGCGTGAGTGCGCATATTTAAAAAAGCACTGATGGAAGTGAAATTTCGGCACACATCATGACTTATCACAAGACAACAAAATTATGTTGTAGTCGCATAACATCTGTTAATGGAAATGCTGTTATTTCGCAATAGTTTTTTTGTTGTTTAGAAAATAACATAAAAGTTTAGCAAAAATCTACTGTCACTTATGTTGTCGGAAGTTGCCAACTTGAAATGAAAGTAATTGGGCCGCACCACCGTTGCTAGTCGATGGCAGTGTGCACGCAGCATAAGACATGTTTTATTGGGTGTTAAATAGTGCCGCAAATACCAATAAATTGATGAGCGCAAACCTTAGCAAATCACTGTGTGTGATTTATTTAAATACTTTCCTTCCATAATTTTGCATCTAAAAGGAAACACCTACAAATGCTTCTAAGAGTCAATGTGTTTGGATGCAGATTTTTTTTTTTATCAAAACACACGTAAAAACATCCGTCAGGTATAGTCAAAACACTCTTTCAGGATTCAGAATCTGTGTCTGTATTTAAAGGGATAGCTCACCCAAAAATGAAAATTCTGTCATCATTTACTCACTTTCACGTTGTTACAAACATTTATAAATGTCTGTGTTCTAATGAACACGAAAGAAGATATTTTAATGAATGTTTGTTACAAAACCGATCGGAGGCCCCATTGACAAAAATAATTCTATGAAAGTCAATGGGGCCTCTGATCATTTTGGTTACAAATATTCCTCAAAATATCTTCCTGTGTCCTACTATGTGTCGGACTATTTTGTCTTCCTAGATATTATTTCTTAAATTATGATACCTGCTAGTGCTAATAATAGCTAGCGCTAATAATAGCTAGCTTACATTTTCTTCACATATGTTATTGCGTCACAGAGATTTCACATCAAGGTATAATCTACTAGTCTTCTAGCAATTCTCTGTGACACAAAGTAGGTTGGATTGGGACACATTGACATGACTGTCAAAAACTTACCCTATTTACCTGAAGTTATTTACCTACAGTATAATTAAAATGCAACAAAAACAAACAATAAATGCAGTGGTAAGAAAGACAGTTTTAATGTGGCCTTCACATAAGACAACGAAAAATCCTAAAAATAAAGTCCTTTGACATCAGTGACATTGATTTGAGAAGGAAGGATCCATTTTATAGCATCAAACAAGAACCGTTATACTGATAAAATAAATAGTTTTGTGTTAATGTATGAATCTTTTAATAATCAAAAATGGTTTACAAATGAGTTTTTTTTTTTTTAAGTCAAATAGACAAGAATATCACACACAAAGCTGTGCGCGTCCGTGACATTTAGGCAGAAGTTCAGATTGACGCGAGGCTTTCCCCGGGCCTTCAGTTTCATTCACAACAAAACTGACATTTACAGAAAAAACATCGCCATACCGCATGGCAAACTCCACACGTTAAACATCTTATCCAGTAATAAACCCCTTAAAAATAACACTTTAATTTAATCCCATCATGCATCAGAAAGCACCGCTGTATGAACGCACGCGCAGCTGCATACGTACCCGGCCAAGCCGCCGAAGAGGAATTTAACAGATTTGGGCGATGTCTTGGGTCTACTCGTGCCCGCTGCGGCTGCCATGGCTGCGGGATTTGTCGCGTTTTCTGTAGGACACCTTCAATTCACCGCTTCGTTCCGATGCGACGCGGCAGACACCGCAGCAACTCACTACAGCAAGGTGACTCACCGGGGCCGCGCACGTCAAACGCGACCCCCTTGGACCAATAGCATGTAAGCTTTTACTCGCGAGGTCGAGCACGTAGATGACGCGTAATATGACGTATCTCTCGTAAGGTAAAAATCAAATGTCATTAAAGTTACATAATGATTTTGCTAAATTTTTCATTCACAAGTGTAGAATCCTTAAAACTCCTCCATCCTTTCCTCACTTTATCAGAGAACTTGAGACGCTTGGAAACTCTCTTCATATCCTTTCAAATGAAAAATCTAATGTTATTGCCCATTTTTTCAAAGATCTTTGTGCTCAATAATTATTTGTAACCCCTAGTATTGTCAACATTGTTAAAAAGTATTATTTATTTATTTATTTTACCATTAGTTATCCGGTTTTTTTTTACATTATTTATATTATTTAATTAATTTCTTTGTATTTTCATATTTGAACTGTAACTGTTATTGTGCAATGTGTCTGCCTTTGAGAATTATAGTTTGTTTTTTCCTATTGCAAGGCTGTTTTTGTATGTACATTTGACATTCCAATAAAAAAAAGAAAGTTATATAATTTCTCCGTTTGAAAAACAGTGAAGCGAAACGCATTGTTTTTCTGTAGTTAACATTCTGTGTATAGGGAACATGGTTCCTAAAATAACTGAAAATGTGTTTGACTGAAAAATTATGGACATCTCGGACGGCTTCGGGGTGAGTAAAACATGGGTTTAATATCATTTTTGGCCGAACTATCCCTTTAATACTAATGGTCTTCTTTAAAGCAAAAACCTTGTTTTATTTGTGAATTAATTTCAACAACAAAATGTGTGTATTTATTAGATATTTCTATATTAATAACATATTATAGTATAATAACAAATTAATAACCTATTCATATTTTTTGGATAAAATACCTCACATTTATTGATGGATCTTATTTGTAGTCAACTTTTCTAATTCAACATATTTTTGTCATCATTTACTTACCCACAAGTTATTCTAAATCTGTATAAATTCATAATTGTATCAAAAAATAAGCAATGAGCACCATTGACTACTATAGTAGGAAAAAATACTATGTAAGTAAATGGTGCTCATTGCTCAAACTATCTTCCTTTGTGTTCAGCAGAACAAAGAAATGTATACAGGATACAACACAACTTGAGAAAGGGTAAATGATGACAGAATTTTAATTTTCGAGTGTATTTTTCCTTTAAGCCCTATTAGTATTAGGTATAAATCGTTTTCCAGAACGCTGATGAAGCTACATGTCTTGTCTCAAATGTTTAATAAATAATAATGCATTTTATTTAAAATGCGGTTTTCTTAGACCCAAAGCACTTTCTATGATTTAGTAACAATATTTTCTACAGTGACAAATAAATCATTATAAAGAGTCCACAAAAACTTTAAAGTAACTAAACCCTTAACCAACCTTTTTTAGTTAATGATCTGTAAGAATGATGCTTTATTAGTGCTGTTCATTGATTTTAGTAAGTTTTTTGACATTTGGATATAAAGTGTTTCAATACTACAATATATGGTGTAAAAACGTCTGAGTGCTGCCCTCTTCAGGTTGAACGGTGGCTACTGCAGTTGAATTTTTCTATTGGATGTTGGGTCCAAGAAATAACTCGTGACGTAAGCAGGTTCAAGCTTACCACGCCCTTGTTACGATCTCACCACACACTTAGTTCGTCCCCTCTATCTCCGTTGGGATCTGCCCACTTTTCTTGCATTTTTCAAATATTGCAGTGGGTGGAGTCAGGCTCTGACCAGGGGTTTAGTTACTCTTTAATGTTTCCTTCACATCCTACATACCTGCCTTCCCAGATCAAATCACATGATTGACAGAGTCCTGTGACATGGCATCAACTGTGTAGTGACTAAACAGTAAGATTTTATTAGTGTCTCTAAACCTAGATTTGGGTGTAATGTGTTTTTTCATGTGTGTATTATGACCCTGGTGCAAAAGAGCCACACATATACAATCCATAGCACATTTGCATTTGACAGCACAGCTATTTCCAAACCGTGCGAAAGAATTGGGTCAAGCCATGTCACCCAGAGGCTGATGTCACAAGCTCACATTCAAACCAAATACATATATACTGTACAGTTAATCTAAATACCATTCAACTGTGTGTAACTATCTGATCTGTGAGAAATGTAGGAGTGGTGTGTAATATATTTGTTTTATCAGATAAAGTCCCAGCAGTCCAACTACACAACCAACACTGCAATGCACTAGGCATATATGCTTTGTTATTCTTACTGCTGCACAGACTCTAAGTCTGTAAAGTATGCAAGTATGTCGTAGGTTATTTAACAGCATTACTGAACAAATATGTGTTTGTGAAATTGTGTGTGTAACATAAATTACACTTTGGACAACAGTTTTCTTCACACATTTTAAAGGCAAGCAAGATACATTCAGTACAGGGCTTGATTCTTGTTTGTTTGTTGTTTTTTTCTTTTTCAAAGTTGCATGACAGTAAATTTTAACATATTCAGGCAAAATTACCATATGAGGGAGTGCACTAAATGTATATATACATTAGTTCAGTATAACTAATGATAGTTTAGTCTTGCTAATGATTATACATGTTGATAAAAAAGATCATTTTAAAGCCTTTCCTTTCTAACAGGTTAAACTATTACCAAAATATTTCAATAACCAACTCAGATACAATACTTACATAAGTTCATTGAGCCATATAAATAGAAAGATACATCAGAATCAGTGTCGTAAAGAGAAGAAAGAATAATGAGCTTGAATTACAAGTAAAGGGACTTATGTTAGCCCATGTAAAAGTGGTCCTCCTTCTGACCCAGGAGCAGTTTGACCATTACAAAAAAATCAGAATTTCTGTCTAAAACCTGTGTCTATCATTCAGACTGCATAAAATCGAATTCATATAACTGAGAGTGAAACCAACACCATCTTATGGCAATTCATGTGTATTTTACAAGGTGGCTAAATCGTATTAAATCGTACGACCACATTTGTACATTTTTGTATGATTTGCCTTGACCTCTGTGACGTTTTTGCATGATTAACTTCATGCGAATTCACACGAAAAATTAGCCAAATCGTAAAATATGTACGAATATCTCGTGAGATCAGGCTGGTAATGCGTAGTTGACAAATTTATCTCAAATCCACACTGTAAAAATTCCTCGTTGCACTTACATTTTTAATTTTAATCAATTTGAAACTACAATTAGCTTCAACTTTCTTGACTAGTGACTGAGGAGTTGAAATAACTTCTAAGCTATTTCAACTTTATTTGTATAATTTATAGCAACTCCTCACTAGTCAATAAAGCTGAAATTAATTATAAATTTAAGATGATTACATTTTAAAATTTAAGTGCAACAAAGATTTTTTTCCAGTGCACATTGAACAGAAATGGACAACACAATCTCATGGTAATTCGTAAGTATGAGGTGGCTGATTCATATTATTTCGTACGACCACATTCATATGTTTTTTTATTTGCTGTTCCCCCGTGATGTTGGGGTTAGGGGAGGGGTTATCTAATAATTGTACCTAATCACTTTGTACTAATTCATACAAATTAGCAAACTCGTAAAATACTCACAAATTGCCGTGAGATCAGCCTGATGATGGCAGAACTGATCTCAGTTCAATGAAGGTCTAATACTGTCTGTAAAAAATGATTGAAAAAGTAAGTGTTTGTGCTGCCTTAAAGGGACAGTTCACCCAAAAAAAAAAAATTCTGTCATCTATTACTTACCCTCATCTTGTTCTAAACCTGTATTAGTTTTTTATTTTAATGAACACAAAAGAAGATATTTTGTATTTTGGAAGTATTTTGATAAATGATGAAAAATATATTTTGATAAATGATGTAAGCACACAGTTGATGGTACCTATTGAATTCCATAGTAGGAAAAAATATTTTGGAAGTATTTTGATAAATGATGAAAAATATATTTTGATAAATGATGGTAAGCACACAGTACCCATTGAATTCCATAGTACACTCCCAGAAATAAAGGTACAAAAGTTGTCACTGGGACAGTACCCTTTCAAAAAGGTAGCTTTGTACCCATATTAGTACTTAAAGGAGTAGTCCACTTTTAAGATGGGGCCCATTGACTTGAATATGCCATTTCATTTTTTTCCTACTATGAAAAGTCAATGGATCCCATCTTTAAAGTGGTACATATTAGGACCTCTTTTAAAGGGTACTGCCCCAGTGACAGCTTTGTACCTTTATTTTTGACAAAGTAGGAAAAAATATTTTGATAGTATTGTGATAAATGATTAAAAATAATATTTTGATAAATGATGTAAGCACACAGTTGATGGTACCCATTGACTCCCATTGTAGGAAAATATATTTTGGAAGTATTGTGATAAATGATTAAAAATAATATTTTGATAAATGATGTAAGCACACAGTTGATGGTACCCATTGAATTCCATTGTTTTTTTTGTTGCTACTATGGAAGTCAATGGCTACAATCAGCTGTGTGCTTATTATCATTTATTAAAATATCTTCTTTTGTGTTCATAAAAAAAAGAAATTCATACAGATTTAGAGGATGAGAAAATGATGACAGAATTTCAATTAAATTTTTTGGTTAATTTTAACTTCTTATTATGTTAGTTACCAGTGTAAAAATGTTAAATTACCAACAATTTTTAAGAACGCACAAACACTTGCTTTTTTTAAGTTGAAACAACAAATCTTTTTTTTTTTACAGTGTACCTGCTTACTGTGTTCAACTGTGTTTGTTTTTGTCTAGTCCTAGTCTTTGTTCACACAGCACATAAATCTGATTTTGCTTTTTAGAAATTTTCCCCACTTCATTTAATATCTGATGAAATCTGAACTCTATTTTTTAAGCCCCGGGATACACTGCACGATTTTTAGCTGTCCCAGACGAAAGATTGCCATTGTGAAACAATCGTCGCGATTTCTGTGATTGTGGCTCTTTAGCCAAAGTTGATAGTTTTCTGACAGTGTCTGAAATGCAGCATGATCTAAGCACAGTATGTTTGCTGCTACGACCTGCTGACCGGTATTTGTTAACCAGTAGTGCGTTCTGATGATGTTCCAGCCTACGATTTAATAGGTTTCATCATCGTACATGCTTGTCATACCCAAGTTTAAATGCCTCATGTCGCACAGTGTTATGAGGTAATGATCTTATAGGATGGCAAAAATCGTGCACGTATCCCAGGCTTTAGACAATGCAGTAAATCTCTAGTGTATCTAAATATCTCATTGTTTAGGACTATGCATCTTTAACTAAACAGAACACACACACACAAAAAAAACAGATTTTTGATGCTCGTCTAAACAAAGTCTAAGCTGATGTTTATCTGTATGTAACACTGTAAATTGGTCAACTTTGTTTTGTGGCACTGCACATTTGTGATATACATCATTCGCTAAATGAAATTTTCAGAAGGGATTCATTCAATCCAGTGAGGAGTCTCATCTGTGCCTGTCTGAAATCATGGAACGGCACAAACACCCAAATGTGAAGTGCTTCACTTTTCATTGTCACAGACGCAGTGTGTGTGTCACGGTTCTGTCATGTTTTCATTGTTCATGTTTTTTATTATGTAGTTCTGTTTCATGCTAACGTCTTTTATTTTGAAAGCGTTCATTGTCATGGTTGCCTCTTTTTTCGTCTTCCCTGATGTGTCATGTTCTGATTGGTTCCTTGTCTGTATATAAAGCCCTCACTTTTTATTGTTTGTTGTATGGGTTGTTTCATGTTCTTGCTCCTTTTTTCATGAGACAGATTATGCTTCATATTTTGTTTTATTAAAGTCTTATCTGCATTTAGATCCTGCCTTATCTCATGTTTGGACATGAAACAGAACTACATAATAAAAGACATGAACAATGAACAGAACAATAAACACATGACAGAACCGTGAAAGTGTGTGTATGTGTGTGTGTCAAATACACAGCAATACTAGCACAGTTCTCTGGTCATGTTAACCATCATGACTATTAGTGACCTATGATCTCAAAAATTATGACTCTGTCCACTTAGTGCAAAGGATGCTGAACACAGAAGCCAAGCTTCACACGCAAACACATGATGCCTCGCAAAAGTATTCAAACCCAGTTCTCTTATTTTCCGGTAAACTATTTTTTGACTAAACACTGAAATGTCAAATCATTATTTGTGACATTGTTATTAAACCCTGGCACCGTGTATATTATTACTTCAGTGAAGGATGGATGCACTTTTTTGGGTTTCAAATCAGAAGCACCATTTACTACCATTATAAAGCTTGGAATAGCCAAGACATTTTCTAATATAACTCAGATTATGTTCGTCTTATATACATTGAGGACGGCTTGAGGGTGAGTAAACTGTGGGGTAATTTTAATTTTTGACTGAACTATCCCTTTAGGTAAGCAACAGCTATTGACCAATCAGAATCAAGGACTGCAACTAACTGTTGTATCAAATTAAACACATGACACATGCTTTTTTAATAAATAGAGAATTGGCTTTGAACCTGTCTGTGAGGCATCATATACACACTCGCACTTCCCTCCTACAACTGCACAGATTCTCTTAAAGGGACAGGTGCACCATTGTAAACACAAGGAGAGATGGAAAGGAGAGAAACGGAGGAAGACTTTTGATGTTGAGACTTGTTCCTGTCACACGCCGATGTGTCCTCCATACTCCTCCGCACTTTGACGGTTACCGCGACGTCCTCACGAATGTGTCGAGCACTTTTCGTAAACATCTGGCTACGATGAGCGGCTGACACGCCGTCCACCCGACGAGATGTGCCGTCCGAGTTCTGAGTAGCTCAGGTGCAACACCAGCGATAAAGAGTTTGTGTCACCGCATGCACGCATACAAACATTCGTTCATGCCTCACGTCACACGCACTGTCTCATAACAGCTCGTCCGATGAAAACCTGGTGAAAAACAAGGACAGGGACGAGAGGGGTCATGGAAACTTTCCTTGCCTCTTTCATTTCCTGGTTTTGCAAGACTTTCTCCTGCAAGACGGAAACGTCAGCGTCTCCAAATAAAGAAAGATGAAGTTTTTATGTGGCCGTTTCAGAGTTTGCACGTCTTATTTGTCGGTATGTTCAGATATTTGAGTAGGGTTACAGAGAGCAGTGCGGTATGGGCTGGAAGCATGTTTGCAGAAGGCATGCAGGTGTTGTAATATACGGGATAGCAGAGAAGCCATGGGACGCCGCGTTCAGTCTTTTCTCCATCGCTTGCTTTTCTGGCTGTATGTGGTTCGGTAATCGTCTCGTTCCTTCACGCGCGTGACTCTTTCTTGGAGTGAGGCTTGTTGCCCAGGAGTGCGTCGATCTCACCTATGGTCTGAGGATTCATCTGAGACAGAATCTATGGACGACAGACAATAATGAGTGTATATTTGTGTTTGTGTGCATGTGTGTATATAATAGTGAATATGTACACATATGGCATGCATGTAAGTGTGTACAGGTGCTGGTCATATAATTACAATATCGTCAAAAAGTTGATTTTTTTTTACTAATTCCATTCAAAAAGTGAAACTTGTATATTATATTCATTCATTACACACAGACAGACTATATTTCAAATGTTTATTTCTTTTAATTTTGATGATTATAACTGACAACTAAGGAAAATCACAAATTCAGTATCTCAGAAAATTTGAATATAACTTAAGACCAATACAAAGAAAGGATTTTTAGAAGTCTGGGCCAACTGAAAAGTATGAGCATGTACAGCACTCAATACTTTGTTGGGGCTCCTTTTGCCTGAATTACTGCAGCAATGCCCCGTGGCATGAAGTCGATCAGTCTATGGCACTGCTCAGGTGCTGGCCTTCAGCTCTTCTGCATTGTTGGGTCTGGCATATAGCATCTTCCTCTTCACAAAACCCCATAGATTTTCTATGAGGTTAAGTTCAGGCGAGTTTGCTGGCCATTTAAGAACAGGGATACCATGGTCCTTAAACCAGGTACTGGTAGCTTTGGTACTGTGTGCAGGTGCCAAGTTCTGTTGGAAAATTAAATCTGCATCTTCATATAGTTGGTCAGCAGCAGGAAGCATGAAGTGCTTTAAAACTTCCTGGTATACGGCTGCGTTGACCTTGGACCTCAGAAAACACAGTGGACCAACACCAGCAGATGATATGGCAACCCAAACCATCACTAACTGTGGAAACTTTACACTGGACCTCAAGCAACGTGAAATGTGTGCCTCTCCTCTCTTTTTCCAGAGTCTGGGACCCTGATTTCCAAAGGAAATGCAAAATTAACTTTCATCAAGAACATAACTTTGGCCCACTCAGGAGCAGTCCAGTCTTTTTTGAAGGCGAGATTCTTCTGACGCTGTCTGTTGTTCAAACATGGCTTGACATAAGGATGGTGACGGCTGAGACCCAGGTCTCTTGCAATGAATCTCCCCCAAATTTTTGAATGGGTTTTGTTTGACAATCCTGCAAGGGTGCAGTTATCCCTATTGCTTGTACCCTTTTTTGTACCACATCTTTTCCTTCCCTTCGCCCCTCTATTAATGTGCTTGGACACAAGCTCTGTGAACAGCCAGCCTCTTTTGCAATGACCTTTTGTGTCTTGCCCTCCTTGTGCAAGGTGTCAATGGTCGTCTTTTGGACAACTGTCAAGTCAGCAGTCTTCCCCATGATTGGGTAGCGTACAGAACTAGAATGAGATACCTTTGCAGGTGTGTTGAGTTAATAAGCTGATTAGAGTGTGGCACCAGGTGTCTTCAAAATTGAACCTTTTCACAATATTCAAACTTTCTGAGATACTGAATTTTGGATTTTCCTTAGTCGTCAGTTATAATCATCAAAATTAAAAGAAATAAACATTTGCAATATATCAGTCTGTGTGTAATGAATGAATATAATATACAAGTTTCACTTTTTGAATGGAATTAGTGAAATAAATCAACTTTTTGACGATATTCTAATTATATGACCAGCAACTGTATATGAATATATGCTTGTTTGTTTGTTACCCGCATGGCTCCAAGGTTTTCAAGAAGTTGGTCTGTGTTGGATACACCAAGAAGTACAGAACTGACACCCTCACTACGTAAGCACCATGCTGTTTGAGAGATATCACATTATTTTCATATTGCACAAGCAAGTGTCATGGTAATATTAATTTATGCAAAAACAAAGCAGAAAATATGTACACTGTAAATTGGCCTTAACCCATTTGCACCTGATCCTGCATGAAGAAACATTACAATTACCACCGGTTACTTTTATTTCATGTTTCTAAAGTGCTACAGAGGCTTAGATATTACGTTTTTGGTAGACGTTGACAATTCTTAGTCTTTTTTCTGAAAACCCTCAGTAGATAAGGGTATTTATCCTAGAATAACATAGGTTTTAGGTGTTTTAGGAGTAAATGGGTTAAGAAGCAGAGATTCTAGACAAAGCATGCACTTTAACGCCTGCACATTGACTTTTAATTTACTTTGGATATTTGCATTATTATAGCTTAATTGATTAAATTTGATTCTCACACATTTATGCTTTCTATAGAGGTTAGCATGGTGCAGATGGCAAGCCACCAGGGCTGCCAACACTCACGCATTCAGCGTGAGACTCACACAATTGACCCCATTTTCACACCACACATCCATTTCTCACGCAGGCTCGTGCTCACCATTGAGATCCCTGTGGTGGTGTGTAAAAGTCATGAAATGATAGCCTAATATGCCTAACTGTAAATACTGTACAACACCTATCTCAATCAGCAGATAAAACCGCTGTCAATGTCAAATCAAAATAATGCAATGGCCAATCAAATCATAGAGGGTGGAGTTAAGGGCCATTCACACTTTAACCATAACTACAGACGGTTTCAGCAGTAACCACATAAACAAACGGCTTTCGTGGAACAAATGTAACTTCCGGTAATCCAATGCAAAGAATCAATAACAATAGAGTCATTAAGAGCAGTATTATTTCTAATAAAAAGCTAAATAAACAAGTAGATTACCTTAGTTCAAATGATAGCTAAAGCGTATCAAAAACTAAACTGAGCTAAAGTTACAGTATAAAATGTGTACTATATAATGTATACAAAGCGGCGGCCAAACCTTCCTTCACATAGCGACAATTCCAACAATTCAACACAGAAATAGCAAAAAATAAACACTATTATAAAACAAGTTGTTTGGCAAATGGTTACTTTAGTAAAGAACATATATAATGTTTTTACTCATTAATAATCATTTAGTAATTAATATTATTAATATTAATTGAATAGATGCCAACCATCTATGCACCCCGCCCCAGTAAATCAGTCCAAGCTGAAAAAGTTGTCAGCCCTGTAAAGCGTGAACAAGACTGCAGTCCAAGCATCAAAGATAACACTACTATGTGTATTGTATACAGAAAGTCTGTAAAGATAATCTTCTGTAAAGCATGTAAAGTCTGAATGTGTAACTTAAAAATTCTCACCAATCGCAAGCTGAGCAGGAGTGCAGCCGAGCCTGTCGGCCACCAGGTGGAGCTCTTTAATTTTTGCCAGTTGTCTGCGTCCTTCTTCACTGTGTACTCGCTCTTTCAGCCACTGATAACCCTGACACACACACACATTCATATTATGCATGTGACTGTACGCGTAGGGAATGTTTACAGACTCCTCTAACTCACTTTTATTGCAGCCCGTGAACAGTCTGGGACGCCATCGCTGTATTTTCCTGTGATGAGTCCACATGCGAGAGGAGACCAGGTCATTGCACCGACACCTGACATACACAAGTGAATAATTCAATAAATAAATCCAGATACACCAGGTCAAAGTTTCTGTAGCACTAACCACAAAGCCACGGTTCAGGCTTCTTTTGCAGATTTGCTTCTGATAATTTTATTACTTAAAACTAATTTATTCATGCTTTAAAACAGCTTGAATGTAACTCTACACCCTTGCCTCATTTTTGCTGATTTTTAAATATGCGAATTAGTCCCCGGCTCTACTCAATCCACAGCTCGGACAAAGATATGAATATGGAAAATAGTCCCCACCTCCACTGTTTCGCACAACCTTGGACCATAGATATACATGTAAATAGATGCTACATTTGGAAGTTTCAGAAACATTACTGCTCAATCCGGTTTTAGGCAATGCATACGTGAAGTTTGTGAGTAGTTTGTGAAGTTTGCAAGTTTGTGACGTAGGACAACCGAGCCGATTTCAAATCGCAGTTTTGAAACGGAGACAATTTTATGGAGGACATACTCAGCTGTGGTGTTGAATGATGAATTTGCACATGGTCTTTCTTAAAGGTATAGCGGAAGATTTTCTTTTTCCAGGTGGATCATCAAGACTATTGGTCATCCCAGTTGTCAATCATTCTAGTGATATGTTTACGTAAGGCCTTCGTACGTGCTCATCCCTAAGTTCGCTTTCTGCGCATGCGCACTTTCAGTAGGGTGGCCATTCATGCCAGTTCCGCCGGACATGTCCCGAACTGGTTTTTGGGTGCGTTCTCCGGAAGTCACGTTGGTCGACCGCATACGTCATCAAGGTTTAATGTTTCTGGTTCACTTTCAGAAAAGCAACCGTTACATTTCAAGGTAAGAATTAAACTACAATGATTGTATATCTTAAAATAAATAAATCGTAATTTTTTTAATGTATTTTAACTGAAATGTGAGAACCTTGATGACGTATGCGGTCAACCAACGCGACTTCCGGGACATGTTTGGGACATGTCCGGCGGAACTGACACGAATGGTCACCCTAACTTTCAGGTGTATATGTGTGGTGGGATACGGTTTTAGCCGTTCATTGAAGCTCGCATTCTCACTGTGATTTTTCAAAATGTCTGAGGGTCGCAAGATAAAAAGTGTCTACAAATTGTATGACAAGAAGAGAAAGGCCTCTAAAGAAAGAAACAAGACCAGAGTGTTTTTGGGAGAATATTTCACACACTGGCGTGCGCTGATGTCTCAGTCGCAAAGTTTCTACTTGACAGGTAAAGTTTGCGATTTGGAGAAATCCATTTAAAATTACTTCTAGTAAAAGTTGAGGTAAGTTATGATTAGCTATGCTAGCCTTGGCACTAGTCAAGAACCGCGCAGACACGGTAAACATCTCAATGTATGAACCATGCTGGCAACAACTTGTAAACAGAGCAAAGAGATGAACTAGGCTTGTGCAAACGTTTATCTCTTTCACCGCCATTGACGAGATATCTCGTCAATTAAGAGAAAACGCTTCCCCGTCAATGACGAGATCTTTCCGCAATACCGCTATTATCCACCAGGTGGATTCCGTAACTTTTTAAATCCGGCAGTTTTGCCCTATGGCAAGCGGCTGCATGTCCGTGTCTGTTTTAAAGATCGCTCTGAATGGGATCTCTATGAAAAGTCCATCACAAAAATGGAATTATCTCTTCTTTTTGCTCAAAATGTGGTGTTTTTGCAGAAACCTACCCATATTTAAAAGCTGATTACAAAAGAACCACTGAAGGTAAGATGAAACGTTTTTTTTTTTTGAAAGCAGAGGGTCTGTTCTTTCATTTGGTATATGTATGTTTATATATTTAAAGAAGAACATTTTCTGGAAGGCATTAAACTTTGGTGAAAATCATGAAAAAAGCTGGCGCTGGCTGGCAACTTTTTTTAAAAACGCTGGCGGTGAAAGAGTTAATAGGCGTTCCCTCTCGGGAGAGGTATAGTGTTGCGCATGTGCATTTTTTTATAAATTCGGGAAAATCTTTCGCTATACCTTTAAAGCATATTAAAAACCCGACATAGACATATAAACAACAATAAAAACTTGATTTTCACCACAGAGAAACTTTTAACTTTTGGGTGTTTTAGACACTCCTAAAATAACTTAAGAAGCATGCTAGACTGACTGATTTTAATAAATAATCCACCATATATGATCACAAGATCAGCCATAACATTATGACCACCTGCCTTATATTGTGTATGTCCCCCTTTGCCACCAAAACAGCCCTGTGAGGTATGGACTCCACTAGACCTTTCTATAAGCAATTTCAGCTACAGAAGCTCATCTTTTGTATCGGACCACATGGGCCAGCCTTTGCTCCCCACATGCATCAATGAGCCTTGGCCGCCCATGACCCTGTCGCTGGTTCAGCGCTTTTACTTTCTTGGACCACTTTTGATAGGTACTGACCACTGCAGACCGGGAACACCCCACAGGACCTGCAGTTTTGGAGATGCTCTGACCCAGTCGTCTAGCCATCACAAACTGGCCCTTGTCAAAGTCGCTTCGATCTAACACATAAACTACACTTGTCCTACACAAGCCTCGAAGGGTCAGGGCTGTTTTTGTGGTAAAAGGGGGACCTACACAATATTAGGCAGGTGGTCCTAGTGTTATGGCTGATCAGTGTATATGTAACTTATTCTGTTCACATCCATCCCAAAATGCATTGAACTGAACTCCATACACATGTTTAAACAAGATGATGCAACGGGTTTATAGAAATCTTCTTATGACTCTATTCATTCAATATGAAAAGTATCTAAAAAACAAAGCCGCTGGAATCAACCGAGGTGAGGTATTTGGATTGCTGCCCATGTAGAGCCTTTAAGTTCAGTGATGCATTTCAATTTAGCTGCTATGAGACAGCGAGGCAGCTAAAAAGTGCTAATAAGTGCACCACACTGCTTTAAATACAGCCAACAATCTTTCAACTTTGAGTTACTTTGTTTACTTACCGATCTTGTGGTAAAGCTCCGGAAGCTGGACCTCTACTTTATCCCTCTGAAAGTAATGATACTCGGCCTGCTCGCATACGGGTGGGATCAGGTTAAACTGTCTCGCTACAGAGTACGCCTCCTAATCACACCAAAACACAAACACATATTCAAATGGATGAAAATCGTAAAACTTAGACACATTAGAATTTTTAAGTCAAACGCACCATTATCTCCATGGCACTCCAGCGTGACGTACCCCAGTACATGGCCATACCCTGGTTTATAACAAATGTCATTGCCCGTACCACTTCTGTGAAACACACAATAATTCTCTCAATGAGGCATGTGAAACGCATTTTGCATTCGTACTGTAACAACGGGCATGAAAGAAATGAAAGACCTTCCATGGGACTGTTTACATCACTTCGATTAGCAAAGACAATATCCACGTAATCCAGCTGCAGTCGAGACAGAGAACCTCGTAGCCCTGCGGATACATCACTGTCACCATCAGCATATTGAATACTGTCAGAGTCGTATTGAGATATAACACAGCACTTTACCTTCTATGATGTGTTTTCTTGACAGGCCTCTTTCTGTCTCCGCCCTATGGATTATCAGTAGAAATGCCATATAGGGTTAAAGGTCACATATTATGCCCATTTTTAAAAGATGCAATATAAGTCTCATGTGTGCCTAGAATGTGTCTGTGAAGTTTTAGCTTAAAATACCCCACTGATAATTTATTATAGCATGTCAAAAATGATCCTATTTGGGTGGGAGCAAAAAGCGCTGTTTTAATGTGTGTACCTTTAAATGCAAATGAGCTACAGCTCCTAACTCCCTTAACAAAAGACAGTGAGCGCTTTCTGTTAAAAATAGATCTGATTCCTGTGAATACAGTCTGAGATGATAGTATCTTTAGCCGCATTAGCGTTACATGGTGCTAACAAACACATCTAGAAAAGCTTTTGGGTGAAATTACCCAGTCGGTTAGTGGCTGTGGGCAGGGCTTTTTCAGCAAGCGCTTATTACATGTTACCCCTAGGAGACATTATCAGGAAACACAACATAAGTTTTCACTGCTATGCGGATGATACCCAGCTTTACATCTCCTCGCATCCCAGCGAAACACACACGTTTTCTAAGCTAAAAGACTGCATTAGCGATGTTAGTGACTGGATGGCACATAACTTTCTTAAGCTCAACTCCAATAAGACAGAGGTACTTATTATTGAACCAAATCGCTACAAACATAATATGTCAGATTACAAATTGCACATAGATGGCTGTACTGTGGTGCCATCTTCCACGGTTAGGAACTTAGGTGTGATGTTCGACAGCAACTTATCCTTTGATAGTCATATCGCCAACGTCTGCCGCACAGCATTCTTCCATCTTAGAAATATCTCAAAAATACGCCATATACTGTCTACATCTGACGCAGAGAAGCTTATTCATGCTTTTATGACCTCTAGAATAGACTATTGTAACTCGCTACTCGGGGGATGCCATTCAAATCAGGTCAACAAGCTTCAGCTAGTTCAAAACGCTTCTGCAAGGGTACTTACTCGATCTAAGAAGTATGACCACATAAGCCCAATTCTGGCATCTTTACACTGGCTACCAGTTAAATATCGCATCCAATTTAAAATATCATTAATCACCTACAAAGCTTTAAATGGCTTAGCACCCTCATATCTTAGAGAATTACTATCAGAATACATTCCATCACGCACACTACGGTCGCAAAATGCTGGTCTATTGATTATCCCTAGACTATCAAAAGTGTCTAAAAGTGGAAGATCCTTTTCCTACTTAGCCCCTAAGCTCTGGAATGATTTACCAACCGATGTCCGAGAATCAGACACAGTCGATCATTTTAAATCTAGACTTAAAACTTTTCTCTTCAACAAAGCATTCGCATAATTTGTCTAGTAAAGGTTCTTAACTCGCAATAGTTATTTTCACGGAACAAAGCACTCACGGTCATAACACAGACCAACCAAATAAATAAATAAAAACCTTTTCTACATGAACACTTAAAATGAATTGCATTAAATAGTTTGCCACCGTTTGCCACTGAACCTGCATTAACGACGACAGTGGGGCTTTCGGCCTTAGTCAAACGGTTTGGCACGTATGGTCGGGTTGCGATTTTGGTGCTTTCGTGTGTCTTGTGAATAGTATGCCATACAGACCCGTTTGCCACTGAACCTGCATTAACGACGACAGTGGGGCCTCCAGCCTTAGTCAAACGGGTTGGTATGTATGGTCGGGTTGCGTTTTTCGCGCTTTCGTGTGTCTTGTGAATAGTATGCCATACATACCCGTTTGCCACTGAACCTGCATTAACGACGACAGTGGGGCCTCCAGCCTTAGTCAAACGGGTTGGCACGTATGGTCGGGTTGCGATTTTGGCGCTATCGTAAGTCTTATGAATAGTATGCCATACAGACCCGTTTGCCACTGAACCTGCATTAACGACGACAGTGGGGCCTCCAGCCTTAGTCAAACGGGTTGGTATGTATGGTCGGGTTGCGTTTTTCGCGCTTTCGTGTGTCTTGTGAATAGTATGCCATACAGACCCGTTTGCCACTGAACCTGCATTAACGACGACAGTGGGGCCTCCAGCCTTAGTCAAACGGGTTGGCACGTATGGTCGGGTTGCGATTTTGGCGCTATCGTAAGTCTTATGAATAGTATGCCATACAGACCCGTTTGCCACTGAACCTGCATTAACGACGACAGTGGGGCCTCCAGCCTTAGTCAAACGGGTTGGTATGTATGGTCGGGTTGCGTTTTTCGCGCTTTCGTGTGTCTTGTGAATAGTATGCCATACAGACCCGTTTGCCACTGAACCTGCATTAACGACGACAGTGGGGCCTCCAGCCTTAGTCAAACGGGTTGGCACGTATGGTCGGGTTGCGATTTTGGCGCTATCGTAAGTCTTATGAATAGTATGCCATACAGACCCGTTTGCCACTGAACCTGCATTAACGACGACAGTGGGGCTTCTGGCCTTAGTCAAACGGGTTAACACGTATGGTCGGGTTGCGATGTTTTTTTTGGCGTCTTCTCCTGGTCCTGTAAATGGTATACAATATAGACCCGTTTGCCACTGAACCTGCATTAACGACGACAGTGGGGCTTTAGGCCTTAGTCAAACGGGTCGTCAGGTTTCATTTTCTCTTAAAGATCGGAAGGTGACCCTTATTTACCATATATACCCTCGCATTGGGCCCCCAATTTGCTAAATCCTCAACTGTGGATAACATAATTATGCCGCAATATTTAGTCTGTCTGGAACTAAGCTGAGTTAAACCACATCACTGTGTGACACTTCAATACATATGAACGGCTGCTACGCTAATACGATTTTGTTTTTCTCTCCCTGTCTCGTCCTCGACCCGAGGACGAGACAAACAGACCCAGTCCCGGTAGATGTGAAAGTCGGCACACCTCTGATCTACTGGCCGTCCTTCAACGTTATGCCCAGCTGATACCTGACCAACGATCACCGGCAGAACCGCTTAATCTCCGCTAAATCTCCATTTCCGTTCTCCCAAGGGTTTTTCCCTCCTAGGACTTATTTTTCCTCGGATAAAAGCCCGGGGTTTTTTTTCTCCTAGGGGGTTTTTCACCCCGGGGAGGCAGCCTTTTTGGGCTTTACCTAGCTTCCTCTTCAATACGTTGCTTTAGTAATACGTGCAATTATAATATTGAGTCATAGCCGCAGCAAATTTAACTGCTCATGCTATCATGTATTCTGTTGTGCTATCTGTCGTTTTCTGTGCTTTTCACTGCTTCTATTTATGTAAAGCTGCTTTGAAACAATTGACTTTTGTGAAAAGCGCTATATAAATAAAATTGAATTGAATTGAATTGAATTATTTTGACAAAACACGTGATGCACATGGTTCACATGACACAACAAACACATATTTTGAAAACACGAGCAACACACATGACACTCCGAACACATATTTTGAATTTGCGCCCCTCGAAAAGCAGTCACGAGCCGCCACTGGTGACATCACATTAACAAGAGAATTTGCTTAGGTTTTATAGGAGGAAATTTTAAATTGGAGGATTGTTGTGTTCACACACTGCCAACACACATTTATGTCCAAACAAAAGTGGATTTTGCATTATGAATGCCCTTTAATGATGGAGTCTGAACACTGTCTTGTGTATTAAAAAAAACTACAAATTCACATGATCTAAAAGCTCATGTTTAAAGGCTCTCTAAGCGAATCTGCGAGACAGTTATTGTTGACGTTTGAACTGTTTTCAAACAAACGGAGCGTAGCTAACTCCTCCCCCTCCCTTCCGTGCTTTCATGAACGCGCCCAACCCCCACCTCCAAATCCTTTTTGTCGTTTATTGGCTGGAATACTTTGTTTTGTGATGCTAGGTTTGGCCACTATGTTGATATTGCCGTTTGTGAAGCCTGGGCTGTCTACAGAGATCAAGTTTTTTTTACAGTTTGATCAGCGGACAGGCAGCAAGCAGATAGTGAGGAGATGTTTCCGGTATGTAACAAAAAATGTTTTATGGTCTAAAACGCGTCAATTCGCTTAGAGCGCCTTTAATATTAAAATAATTGATATAAACACTCAACAATCCCTTATGAAAATTAACCAGTTAACAGTTAAAAATTCCTGTTTCAAAAGCATTCCAGGATAATTCCAGAAATGTCTGGAATGCATGCAATGTTAAATCTGTGATCTGAATATGTGCACTCTAAAAATGGCTGGGTTATTTTTGACCCATAATGGGTAAATATTGGACAGAACACGTGCTGGGTTAAAAATTGACCCAACTGCTGGGTTGTTAACCCCATGGTTGCATAACAACAACCCAACATTTGGGGCATTTTTAACCCAGGATGAGGGAATTTTTAACCCAGCACATGTTCTGTCCAATATTAACCCATTATGGGTCAAAAATAACCCAGCCATTTATAGAGAATGTGTTTGTGTGCTGTGTGTGGGGGTATTTTGACACTTTTCTGAAATGTTTTGATTTACACATACATTTGTGGACAAAAATATTTGCACCCTTAGTAAATATGAGCACTATGCATCTACAATGTTTTTCTTTTTGAGATTTAAATATAAGCAAAGAATACAATGTTTTATTGAAGTTAAACAATTGGAATGGGGGGGGGTTACATTATTAAATAATGTTTTTTGTCTCTGGACACAAATATTGGGACCTCTAGACATTTTTATGAGTAAAATATCTCTGAAGTATATTTCCACTGATATTAAAATTTTCAGAGGAATATAAATATTAAGTAACACAAAACCTAAATCCCCTTATACATTCATCACAATGAGTAAACCTAAAGACTATAGTTCTGATGGTCAGCTAAAGATTGTTCAGCTACACAAAGTAGACTGGCTTCAAGGTCAGGAGAAATAGTTAAAACCATAAAGAAAAAATCGATTTCCACAATTAGGGCAATAATGTAGACGATTTAATCGACTGGAGATGTTGCAAATCTGCTGAAAGAGGATGTGTTTCTATATCGTCTTAATGCTAAGCAAGGAGAATAATTTGAGTGGCCAAAGACTCTCCAAGGATCACAGATGGAGAACTTCAGAAATCAGTTGACTCATGGGGTCAGAAATCTTAAAGTCGCAATGAAAGTAAAAAAAAAAACCTGTAATTTGTTTTGTAATATTGTGGTATTTTTTTTACAAATTATTTATCTGTGAGTTTTATTAATTTAAAAAAATTCATGTGCCCTCATAATCTTTAATCAAAAATGCAAATCTCCTCCCCTCCTAAAAACGATCTCTCTTTACTTCCGGTCATAATGTATGGCAGGTGGGCGGGGTTCGGGAGAATATCGCTGCGATTAGCAATTAGCAACATGACCCAACTTCAAATGATCCAATCAGATCTCGATGGACAAATTCAAATCCAGCCCTGCCTTATTTCATTTCAGAGGCGGGTTTTACTCGGATACACGTCACCACGGGGAAAATTAGGCAATTGATACTTCCATTTCATGGCGACTTTAAAAAACTAAAGGGAAATAGCACCACCATACGCACAAGTTGTTTGAGAGACAGTTTAAAGGGGCCATGTCACATTATTTTTTTAAGATGTTAAATAAATCTTTTGTGTCCCCAGAGCACACATCTAAAGTTTAAACTCAAAATACCATATTCATCATTTATTATAACATATTAAAATTGCCACTTTGTAGGTGTGTTCAAAAATGTGCCGTTTTGGGTGTGTCCTTTAAAATGCAAATGAGCGGATTAAGTGCAAACACTGATCACAATGATGGTTGTTTGTTGAAATTCAAACTCAATTGTGCTTTCAATTATTTTCTTTCTCTCTCTTTCTCTCTGCACTAAATGGCTGTGCTGTGGTTGGATAGTGCAGATTAAGGGGCGGTATTATTATAATAGGATCTCCTTATGACATCATAACGAGAGCCAAATTTCAATTACCTAATTTTTTACGTGCTTGCAGAGAATGGTTTACCAAAACTAAGTGGCTGTTTACACTTGGTATTAAGATGTGTTTTCATCGATCGGATCACAAGTGGACAAGAGAAACACATCACGTTTACACCTGGTATTTAAATCCGTCTCTTTTGTCCACTTTCGACCGCTTCTGTCCTGAATACTGTGAGGGGACGGTCCGTGAGACGGTGGGCGAGTCTCTCTGCTGTCATTCAAATGCGAGCGGGAGTAATTATGAGTTTATATGGACGCGAAGTCGCGAACTAATATTATGTCGGAGTCCGCTGCTTGTTTAGCAAGTATACATGCTGCACAGTGTTTTGTACGTTAATATGTTGGAGCTTTCCCTGAATTTTCAGCGCAATTGATGAAATAGGATCGCGCAACTTTCACACGCTTTCAAAATGAAACTACGGAGATCACCCGCAGTAGTTTTATCAATGAAAGGCTAAAATAGCGCTGTTCACCGTCTGTTCACGCCAGAAGTCAGAAAAGACGTAAAACTTGTGTTTAGTACCTCAGATTAGATAAATGGGCGGAGGGAAGGCGGTCGCGTGTGGCTGTTCGAACACATTCAACCACATGTGCGTTTACACTACAAAAGCGATCCGATCGAAAGGGGTTTCGACTACCTCTGAATGTGGTTGAAAGTGGTCGAAAGTGGACGAGCTTAAAACGTTTTGAACACCGTTTACACCTGGCATTAACGTCGTCCACTTGTGAGCCGATCGATGAAAACACATGTTAATACAAAGTGTAAACAGCCTCTTAGTTACTGGGTTGATCTGCTTCACATTTTCTAGGTTGATAGAAGCACCGGGAACCCAATTATAGCACTTAAACATGGAAAAAGTCCGATTTTCATGCCATGGCCCCTTTAAGAAACAAATCCTCTGCTCTCATGCAAAAACAAATTCCAGCATATTAATTTGCCGTACTGGAACTTTAAACAGGACTGGGTTCTGCGGCAATATGAAACGAAAAATAGTTTTTTGGAAGCAGGAACACAGAATGGCTTTGGTGCACACAGGGATTAAAAAGTGCTCCATGTCTCCTAATCTTTATTGTCGTGAACCTATTTTTATAGAGGTCCTAAACATCTTATTAAGATACATGGCGTCAAGGATTATATCAAATACCAACAGATAAAAAAGTCAAAACCTGACTTGCTCTGCTAGAAATCTTATCAAGACATTGGTTCAAAACAAACATCAAATTCAACAAAAATTTAATTCACTAAGCACAAAATCAAGGTTTTGCCAGAGCCATCTCAGTTCCCTAACCTGAACCATACAGAAAATGATGAAGGGTCTGGAGAAATTCTGTATGGAGGAATAATCTAAGATCATCTGCCATGAATTATTTAACCTCATCAGACATTATAAAAGAATATTCAAAGAGTATAAAATGAACGGTGCCAATAATTGTGGCCAACATGTATTTGAGAAAAAAAGATGTGGCTCCCCCCTACTCTTAAATTTTTCATCAATACATTTTTAATTGAAGCTCAAAAGGAGAAACATTGTGAATTTATTTTATATTTACCATATTTACTTTTTTTTCACAACTGTACATTTAAATCTTTAAATCAGAAATAGTTTCTTTTGACACTGACAGATTAATTTGTTGTTTTGTCTGAATGTTTTGCACATTATTACTGCATACTCACTGTCCACCCCAGTAGATCTTAGTCGTTACAACGAAACTGGACCGCCTGGAACACATATTTTGAGAAAGACTGGTTATTATACAGAGGACAAGTTTGATCCTCTTTTATTCACTACTGCAGGGAGTTTTAAACTTTTTTTGTGGCCTTACAAGGGAGAAAAATATCCAAGGACCCCCTTAAAATTCGAACAGTTACTAAGCATACTCTTACCTTAAAGCATGATTTTGCATTTTCTCCAGTGATAAACAAATACACATTCTCTTCTAAATCATGTTAATTCAATTTACCCTTTTTAGTAGGGTTGTTTTGTTCAAATGACATTTGGACATTTCAATTATCTTAAAAGCTTTCATAAAATTAACAGTAGCAAGACTGACATGGCTCTTTGATGATCCCTATATGCAAATATATAGTTCTTAATAATACAGCACAATTAAATAATTTATAACAAATTATTTGATGGACCCCTTACTAAGCTTTAAGAACTTTGAGAAAGCCCCTGCAAAACTGAATGTAACCTCCACATAGTGTACAGGCCTACTGTTAATGTTAATAAAGAAAAAACGACTAAATAACTACTATTGAATGTGCAATCATTCATCAGACTGAAAATTAGGTAAATGTGTAGGCAGCTGAATAATTCCTTCATATATTAAAATTGATTTCTCATAAAGTAAGACATTAGAATAAAAACAGGTCACCTCCAGCCTTTCTTTTTAATGATGTTCCCCAGAGTGATTTCAGCCCTACGGGACATAAAGACATAAAATCAGTTTATTTAATTAGTACAAAAGTCATTGTGTTAATTAACATCTCTATATTTCTGTCCAGTTATATCTGTAAAGTCGAAATGAAATGAATCCACACCTAAATGAATGTTTTATTTTGAAGTCAATTTTTTTTGATAATTTTCTTTGTAGTTCCACAACAATAAAAAAAATGAAAACCATGGCTATGTTTGCAAAAAAGGCCGTACTGTAACTCGTGCAAGGTGTGATTCTGAGAAGACGTGTACAATTTTGTGCTGAACTGTCGTTTACACAGATACACATTATAAAGTGCTTTTCAAAGGTAACAGTTAATAATCATTAAAAGGTTAAGGAGGTTGAGGGATGCTGCAATGATTGACAGCATGGTGATGCAAGTGGATGCTTATGTACTCTTCAGGGTAATTAGAGGATTAGATGGGATTTCCAGCACCTCATTTCACTGACCACTTATTGAAAAAAGTGAAAGACCCTGTCTCGGTGCATTGTTAGTTTGTTCAGCAAACCTCACTTAGATTGCAACACGTTTAATGCAAGTAAAATGAGGAGAGAGAAACCTGAGAGTGCAGCATAAGAGAAGGGCAACAGCATGAAAATAAATACCCTGTAGGGGGCAAACAATGGCATGAGTGAAGTTATCGCTCATCTCGAATTACAACAAGCCCCATCTCACTGAAGACATTAATGAAGACAGCTATGACAGACATAACGGCTGAAATCAGACTGATCTGAGCTCTTGGGATGGCTCTTGATGCCTACATTTATTCATGTTGTCATTAAGTCACATTTATTGTGACCTTTTATTGAGATGACTTTATTGTCTTCATGTTTCGCTAAGGCAGCCTGGTCTCACTGTTAATACATGGTATTAATACGTTATTCAAAAAAATGTTTAACCCTTGTGGGTTGTTCCAATTCACTACCCTTTCGGGTTGTTCGTGTACAAAAAAGGCCACTGAATTAAACGGCTGTAAAAATCTATCAGATTAATATTTTTTTCTTATTTTTTTCATAAATCTGTTGATCACCCTCAGTACTGATCAAAACTACCAAATGTTTACAAAATTTCCATGATTTAATTGCCAAGTTCATAAGTGATGTCACTGATTTGGGAAAAAACACATAAATTAACAGATTTTCAATACAATGGGCCCTATTTTAATGATCTGAGCGCATTGCCTAAAGCGCACAGCGCAACGTCTAAATGGGTGTGTCCGAATCCACTTTTGCTAATTTAGGGACGGGAAAAATGGTTTGTGCACCGAGCGCATGGTCGAAAAGGGTTGGTCCTATTTTTTTAATGAGTAATGGGAGTATTTTGGGCGTAACTTGCAATAAACCAATGAGAGTCTCAGCTCTCATCCCCTTTAAAAGCCAGTTGCGCTGGTGCTATGTCTAATCCCTATTTAGATGACGGACTTTGTAAACTGAAAAACTAAGTGGAGAAAGAAGACCCACAGTCTAAGATTAATGTTAAATAATTGTGTTGTTTTTTACTTATATTGAATTTTTTTTTTTATTAAAACCTTTAAAACCCGTTATCTTTTAGTCATGGAAGTAAAAAAGCAGCCTTTTAATTGCTTTAAATGTATGGCTATCCAAAATCACCAAAAAATAATTTACAAGTATGTAAGAAAAGGTTTGTACTCTAAAAATACTGTATTTGTAACAAACAGGAGATAAAGAATTTACAAACGGCTCTCCGCACATTTCAGCACTTGGACAGCGTCATTTTTTTTTTACATTACTTACAAATATTTTTCATCTCATCATATCCACAGGTACAGAGTCATCATATACAATAAATCCGTGAGGTTACATAAAAAAAAAACATTTATAAACAGATGCATTTGTTTAAAGCAAAGGATTTATTTACTTACTAGGCTGCGGGTGAAGCAGCTCTTCTAACATCTCATAATTAGTCCTCATTTATGTCCAAGAGACTCAAAAATAATCTTTTACATTCAATCCTTTAATCTTTCATATTTAAAAGTGTTTTGTGCTGCTGCGCATCCATGTGTGATAAGCAAACCTGCATTGTCGTCCCGTTTATAGGCGCATATTACTAATGCGCTCTTTAAATAACAAAAAACATATTGCGCCATTGACTTTAGACTTTAGACCAGGTTTTTGTTGGTCAATGGCGTAGTCTATTTTAGTTGCCTCAAAATAGCAACGCGCCAACAATGCGCCTGAACACACCTCGTTTTCAGACCAGAACGCCCATGGGCGCAAAAGGGGGCGCAAATGCATTTGCTATTTAAACAACATGGCGCTAAACGTGAAAATTATAATTGCGCAGGGTGGAAACTAGAAAAAGACACTTGCGCATTGCGCCGGGTGTAAGATAGAGCCCAAAAAGTGATTGTAGACTGGATTTTTCTTGGGCATGCCAGAGATGGGTAAAAACACTGGCTTTAATGCATTTTAAATTTTTGTGCAGCATCAGTTTTTATTTTTTTCTCCCTAATTGGTTGCAAGTGGCTTTTTTGCCCTATTGACTTCCATTATAACAACATTTTTTGATTGCAAAGCCATGACACCTTATCATCATGCATTCTTGATTCTTTGTGGTTTTTCCTTTTGCAAAGAGGTAAAATTTGTCATTTTTACTGTTGATCACCATGTGGCACCATTAACCCTTTAGTAGGCCTGTGCAAAAAACAGAGCTTAATTTCTGGCTTGTACATTGAGTTATATGAAGTATAACAACATATCACCAAATAAAAATGAACACCAGCAATCAAGAATGCATGATAATAAGGTGTCATAGCTTTGCAATCAAAAAATGTTGTGATAATGGACGTCAATTTGGCAAAAAAAGCCACTAACAACTTATTAGGGAGAAAAAAAACTGATGCTGCACAAAAACTAAAAATGCATCAAAGCAATGTTTTTACCCATCTTTGACAAGCCAAACACTGTGAAAAAGGTTTTAAAAATCCAGTCCACAATCACTTTTTATCACGTTTTGTCATTTTGTGTGTGTTTTTTCATCAAATCAGTGACACCACTTATGAATTTGGCCATTACAGAGTAAAAATCATGGACATTTTGTAAGCATTTGGTAGTTTTGATCAGTACTGAGGGTGATTAACAGATTTATGATTTTTTTTTTTTCAAAGCATTTTCTCAAAATATGTGTCAACATAAGATTTGTCAACAAAAATCATTCCATTTGCTGAAACGCAGAGAAAGTTGTGGCCAAATTAAGACATAAAAAAACAAAAATGGCCTCAGCAGCCCATAAGGGTTAAATAGATGCTGAAGCAACATTTAATCGTAGCATTATTATGGTTTTACAGCTATAAAACGTATAGCATTTTTGTTATAAAGTTGTTGTCTGAAAGCCTTTGTATTTTGTGTTTTATGAAAGAAAGAACATTGTAGAGGCTTGTGACAACTTATTATTTTACAACTGTAAAATGTAAAAAAGTACAAGCGATGGGATTCCTACCTGCCTGAAGCATATACTTCTGCTGTGTCAAACAGATTCACTCCATTCTCATATGCTATCGTCATTAAACTCTCTGCCATCTGAAACAAGCATACACAAAGACACGCATGCATAAGATGACAGCTAAGATCTTCATTGTGAAATGACAGAGAATGAAACAATCATGTATTGTAAAGCAACAATGTCAAATCAACAGTTCACCTCATCAGAGATCTGAGAGCCAAATGTCACCCAGGTGCCTGTAAACAGAAAAAGGTTATGCTGTAAACTGGTGGATGAAGAAATCAGGTGAAAACATACACTTTTATAAAATAAAGACGCTTAACCCTCCTGTTATGTTCAAATTTTAGCAACACTTTTAATGTTTGGGGTCAAATTGACCTTAAATTGTTTAATATATGCTAAATAACTTGAAATTTAAAATAAAATTGTAGGAATTTTTTATATATAAGTCAAAAAGTATCAAGTAAAAGTCAAAAAGTAGGTTTAAAAATACAATTAGCATATTTTTCAGAGATGTCAAAATAGCTTGGGGTCAATTTTACCCCAAACATAACAGGAGGGTTAAATGTTCTTCACAGTGATAGAAGAAACATTTTGTTTCCTCAAAGAACCATTCGGTCAAAAACTTCTGAGCTTGAGTCCCTTATGTTTTGTCAAAAGCTCCTGATCTTCTGAGGATTTGAAAAGTTTAGTTCACAAATTTAAGCGTTTTCATTATTACTTCTAATTTGTTTTTCTATCACACACTTTCCGTCTGTTAGCGATAGATTAGATTAGCGCTTACTTTACGCGTGATTTATTCAGCTAAACGAAGATGTGCAGCTCGCTGGAAGCTCGTCGTTACGTATTGAGTTGTTAAACAGTCCAGGGTTGCCAGGTTTTCACAGTAAACCCGCCCACTTGCTATACCTAAAACTATCCCAATCGCGTTTCAGGGGAGTTCACCTGTAAAAATCACGTTGTTTCGTGGGTAAAATCTACGTTCATGTCAACTTCTGCGTTTTTGAGTTAATCTGCTAAAATTCGCATTTCAAGGGCTAAATATCACATTATTATTGTGTCGCTTCGACTCGCCAACCAACAGTTTTAAAGTATCCCAAAAGGACTTGGCAACCCTGATACAGTATATGTTCCGGCCTGCAGGTGGCAATGTTGACAACACACAGTCAGCCATTGAACAACGTTTATCATCAGGTAAAAATAGAACAACCTTTCCGCCAAAATAACAACTTGTTTTTCAATTCTTAATAGCTTAAAAGCGTGATACGTTAATACAGCCTACAATGCCAATGTGTATGTATGTAAAATTAAATTACTTTAATCAATATAACGAAGGCTAAGCCAATACCAATAATCTGCAATCAAATGTCAATTCTATGTAAAGACTAAATTACTACATGATGAAAAATGGTGTAAACATGCTCCCTATCTCTCACTAGGGCACTACCCTTTAAAAAGCCCCTAATATGTACCATTTAGGTACAGTTAGAAATACATTTGGTATCAATAGCCTATGTACTACATTTGAGTACTAATATGAACTCTTTACTTTTTGTAAGGGTACCGCTCCAGTGACAGCTAAGGACCACTTTTTAGCTCTATAAAAGTATGTCAACAATATAGTTGTGTTTCTCTTTGTATTCATCCCAGGATATTGAAGGAGAAAGATCGGAGACAAAGCTTATAGAAAATGAAACATAACTGAGAACTTCCATCAGGTGAGCTATGAAATATTTGAGCTTTAATGTAATCCTCTGGTATTATAAGACAGAGATGATCGAATTACTCACCGAGACCCAAGCAGGAAACACGCAAACCTGATTTCCCAAGGTTTCTGAGAAAGAGAGAGAAAGAAAGTGCAGTGAATTTTTTTTCATATTTACTGATAACAATACTAAGTATATTTGTTCTGCTCTGTTCACCCGCACAGTCATTCATCCTAATTGTCACCGGTGCCACCAAACCGAGCTAAAGCTCTCACTTTAATCAGTTTAATAACCCCATTAAATTAAAATGATTGATTTTTACAGGAGCTTTTAGTTCACGTCTGTAAGATTTAAGTTAATCAATATACGACTGCACTCACATGTTAACAAAATTAACTTATAGAAGACGTACGCATTTTTTCTCTTAGAGGAAAACGGATAAAAATCTTAATGACTCATCGCGCACTTAGTAGCTTTTTGCCCACATCGCTCACCACTGACTGGCAGGCAGCACATCATGCTCGTGTTGTACCAACTCCTACATTTATTCACTTTAAATAAAAACAGCTTTCTGATGATATCCCACTACAACATCTACCAAGGTCATCAAGTCCAAGTAATCCACTGAATCCCATTTCAGCTTCATCCACGAACCAACAAGACAATGAAGCAGCAATAATTGGATGTGTGTTACGGTTATTTCACTCACGGGCATATTTAAGAGCTTTATCGTCTTGAAACAAGCACAGCAGCAATATGATAAAAGACACAAATAATGACTTGTCATCACCATGATGCTCTGATGTTGAGGGTAACCAGAGAATGCGATACGGTTGCTAGGGTGTTGCTACTGTGTGTGGTTGCCAAGGTACCCTGAATAGTTTATAATATGTTACTTAACTGACTTTTTTTTAATGATCATATCCTACATTTATGCAAGTGACTCCATCATCACTTCTAACCTAAACTTATGGCTAATAATAACTAAAAATATGATAAAAGCCAAAAAGATTTATAAAGGTTTACAGGTTTATACAGCAAAGACTCATCTGAACAACTACTACTGTATGTGTCCAACCCAAACTGTGACAATGAGGTGGATTGTCAGCATCTTTAGATCTGTGAATCTTTGCCGCGCTGTTTCTTCTCCACATCTATTTCTGTGTGCCCAGCCGGTCTATTTTTAGCAATGCAACTGTGCATTTGTTTGTGTCCGGTATGTGTGTGCGATGTGTGAAGATGTGGAACGGGCTACTTATTACACTGACATAGACATATTACGAGCCAAAACCATGAAGATTTGTTAAATTACAGCCATGAATCATTCATGTTATCTAAAAAAGCAGAGCAAAAATCTATATATCATAGAGAGAGAGAGAGAGAGAGAGAGAGAGAGAGAGAGACAGAGCAAAGCAAAGCAAAAAAGCAAAGCTCATCCTTGCTGACACACAAATATTTTCTTCACTTTCTCAGTCATCTTTCATTTTAATCTTTTGCCATCTACTGCATTACAGCTCTGAATTGTGTACTCATATGAATCAATGAGATGCTGCTTCAAAGCTCAACATGAATATTGCTGCTTCATGTTTACAAATTTCCATGCGAATGAAATCCATATATGATTCATTGTACTGTGTAATGTTTTATTATTGTTTATTTTTGTATTTTATTAATTGTATTTAAACAATTTGTCATATCTTTTATATTTGAAGAGTTCAGGTACAAAACCCGCTAAGTGCATTTTTATTTTTTATATTATCTCATGGCAATTTGTACGTATTTTACGAGGTGGCTAATTTGTTTAATTTGTACGACCAAATTCGTAAATTTTTGTACGATTTGCCTTGACCTTGTACAATTTTACACGATTAACTTTGTACGATTTCATACAAATTAACCAACTCTTAAAATATTTGCGAATTGATGAGTAATGAGAAATAAATGAGTACGACTCAATTTGAGCAACCTCAAAATATTACTGCAGGGAACACACATCGAAACCTAGTGAACTGTCTACAGTGGGATCATTTTTTATTAGTGCTGGGAATAGATTAATCGCGATTAATCGCATTCAAAATAAAAGTGATTTTTTTGCACAATATGTTTGTGTGTACTGAGTGTAATTATTATGTATATTCAACCACACACACATACAATAATTTCTTAAATACATACATGCATGTGTGTGTGTAAATTTATATATACATAATAATTACACACAGCACAGACTCATATATTATGCAAAAAAATCACTTTTATTTTGTAGGCGATTAATCGCGATTAATCTTTTCCCAGCACTATTTTTTATAATTTAACGATGTTGCCTCCAGGTTCTTTGTTTAAGACAAATTCTAAGATGTGTAACTACTTCCTAGAGATGGCAATCAAAGAATGTATTGTAGATCAATGAAAACAAATCAAAAATCTAAGATGATTTGACAGAAATGTAAATATAATCATATTTAGCTAAACATAACCAACAATATTTGTGTGCTTTATTTCAGCATCAGGCTGTTACCTTGGCAACACTGACCTAAAATTGTATTAAAATCAGTTGTGAGTCTCGTGTGTTGTGTAACACACAGATTTGATGTTTAGGTAGAATATTCAAAATCAGACACTTGCTGAAGTTCAAGGGATAGTTCACCAAAAAAATGAAAATTCTGTCATAATTTACTCACTGTCAAGTTGTTCCAAACTTGTGTAAATGTCTTTGTTTTGCTTAACACAAAAGAGGATATTTTGAAAAAAAAAACAGATCTGGGGCACCATTCACTTTCATAGTATAATTTTTTCTACTATGTAAGTCAATGGTGCCCCAGATCAGACATTTTTCAAAGTTTATTTATTTGTATTTAGCAAAACAAAGACATTTATACAGGTTTGGAACAACTTGAGGGTGAGTAAATGATGAAATGTTTTTTCATTTTGGTGAACTATCCCTTTCAATGACAGTCAGCATGTTGCCTTAGAAGGCAGCACCCTATGTAGGGAGCTCACTGGATTTTGGTACAGAGCTCTTGTCTCTAATGATCCTCACTATATACAGAACATTTTTTAACTGTGCATAGTGATAATAATAATGATACTGATCGGTTTCTATCATAATGCAGTTTGAGATAAATATATGATCAGCACAGATTAAAAAAATTCAGAAATGCAGAGCACAACACCATCCAGAGACACCGCTCTCAGAATACTGCAGTGCACCACAACAGGGTGGAGAGAGAGAGAGAGAGCGAGATAGAGAGAAAGAGAGAGAGATGTGGAAATTTGATTCAAGACAGATATAGAACCAGAACAAAATAATGACAACCACAGAAGAAATTGAGAAAACAAACAGAAGAAGAACAAAGAGGGAAATGTGAAGAAAGAAAGAACAATATTGAATAGCGAGAGAGAACAAAATGATGACCGAGATCAGCGCATATCTCTACAGTGTGTCTGTCTGTGGGCTTTTAAAAGCCCATTCTGATTAATGTACTTTATAATGAGTTTGTACAGACAATTACTGCACATGCTGAGAGAGTAAAAAAAGAGCAAGGAGGGGCGAGAGTTATGTTTGAAATGGTAATCGATCATACTAATTCTATTTATGTACAGTACTATTCTTGCAGCAGGTATAGTAGTACTTTGCAAATATGCATGTGTAACGGAGGCCAGTGAGTGAGAGCTGTGCAGTAAGTAAACCTCACTCCACCTTAAGAGGTGCGACAGATGCTAAAGGTCATGGCCTTTAGCCTCCTTGATAGAGCGTCCGGCTCTCATTAGGGACCGATCGTTGGTTCGAGTCCCTTGGGGTGGGAGTAACCAGATGAGCTAGTGTCATATGCATTACTTGATCCTACAATGCAATGCAACCTTTGACTTGACCTTTCATTTTAATGAAGCTGAAATAATAGCAACATTGACATCATGCCTCATGATCATATTTATACAACTACACATATTTAAACACGTGACAATGTGACACAGTAATTCGTAACTAAATTATGAGGTGGCTAACTTTGTACTCTCATGTCATTAGTCTGTTAAAAGGTGCCATAGAATAAAAAACTGTATTTAGGAATAGATGAAAAATAAGAGCTCTGTACATGGTAATGTCATATCGTGTGCCTCAAACGCATTTGTTTCCCTATTTTTATGTAAACCTTGTGCACGCAAAAGACTGCTGAAAAACAGGCCAATCTCAACATAACACCGACTGTGACGTGACAGTCAAGGTGTGCACCCTTAACATTAAATTACACATTAAATTAATTACAATGTTGTAAAAAAAACGAAAAACAAAGTTAGCTACATGCTAATTAATGCTATATGCTGAAGTTCTACTATTGACTTTACAGTAACATTTTGCATTTCATTCAAAGGACAAAAAATAGGGATGTAAAATGTTTCTGGATAATTTTTGCACTTAAATAAAGTTACATACCTTCTATGGAAAATCAAAGAACAATTTAACATATTAATTCAATGCATTTTTTGGCACCTTTAAGTGCAATCTGCTTTTGCCAATGCAATCTCATGGCAATTAGTATGTAATTTACAAGCTAGCTTATTCGTATGATTTCGTTCACTCACAATCCTTTGTTTTAGTACAATCTGCTTTTGCCAATGCAATCTCATGGCAATTTATGTATTTTACAAGCTGGCTAATGCATATGATTTAGTATAATTTCATTAGTCTTTTGCTAACACAATGCAATGTATTTAACGACGTAACTAATTTGTATTAAAGGGACACTACACGGTTTTTTCGAAAATATTCTAATTTCCCAGCTCCCCTAGAGTTAAACATTTGATTTTTACTGTTTTGGAATCCATTCAGCTGATCTCCGGGTCTGGCGCTAGCACTTTTAGCATAGCTTAGCACAATCCATTGAATCTGATTAGACCATTAGAATCGCGCTAAAAATAACCAAAGAGTTTTGATATTTTTCCTAATTCTAAATTGACTCTTCTGTAGTTACATCGTGTACTAAGACCGACGGAAAATTAAAAGTTGCGATTTTCTAGGCAGATATTGTTAGGAACTATACTCTCATTTAGGCGTAATAATCAAGGACTTTGCTGCCGTAACATGGCTGCAGAAGGCGCAATGATATTACGTAGTGCCAGAAAATAGTCCCCCACTATTGAAACATACTAAGGGGACTATTTTTGGCTGCTGCGTAGTATCATTGCGCCTCCTGCAGCCATGTTACGGCAGCAAAGTCCTTGGATTATTACGCCTAAATGTACGATTCACTTTGTACGAATTTCTACAAATTAGCCCCGTAAAATATGTATGAATTCTTGTGAGATCAGGCTGGCTTTACCCTGTGACGTTTTGCTTACGGTAGAGCTTAATTATAGCTTTTTTGTAATAATATTATAAGATTTACAAAATAAAGTACAAAATAAAGGTCTAAGCTTTTCTACTGTAGCCTAAAGGAAAGACTTTACAACAGCTGTTTACCCAACAACCATGACAAATCCTCCAGCATCCCACCGCCAGCCCGACTCCGTACTTTGATTTCGACTCATTTCTTACTAACTTTATTACTAAGTGTCCCAGCAGGGTGTTTAGAGCTCAACCCTCTATCTCAGACAGCAAAGCCAAATCTGCTTCCCTTTATTACACTCAAACATTTTATGAACAGGTGAACTCATAAAATTGAGGAAATATCTCTGTTATGATCTTTTTAATATCCTACTCAGCAGTCATATTAAATGAAGACTTTTGCTTAAGTGTCATGCTTTTTACTTTTTTCTCCTGATAAATATCATCCCAGTAATCTCACACGTGTCTCTTTTAAAGTTCATAAACACATTTTAGCATTATTGTTGTCTACAGGGTATTGATTCAATGACAGCAGTGTAGCATACTTCTAGTAAATGTATGTTAGTCTTTTATTCTGATCATAACCAGAGAAAAAGAGAGATACAGAATTGCTAAATGTAGTTTTACCCAGTGGACTATGAGTGTGAAACTGCAAATGTAAATGTCCTTCATTCGTATTATCTAGGCTAGATATCATTCACACTTGGCCTGTCTGCATTAGGGACTGAATTTCCCCACTGACATAAAAAGATTTGTACTGTATAGTCTTATATCTTAATAACAGTAGAGTAGGGTGATTCTTGCGAAATTAGACTTATGAGGTGTCATGAAACATTTTGATATAAAAATGCAAAGTAAGAGTAACAAAATAAGAAGCATACAGTTAGAAATTACTCTTCACGTACTATTTTGCATAATTTCAAATGACATCATACAAATCAATTTTGAGATCTTTCAAAACATTAGAATTTTGTGAAAAAGTATCATTAATGCTTGTCAACTACCTGACCACTTGATGTTGTTCCAAACCCCCTTTACTTTTAATTTATTTATCCAAATATCCCAAAAGGCTCCAAAATGTATAGTCTAAAAGAAAGAAAGAAAGAAAGAGTAAACAGTGTTTTTTTAGGAACCATACCATTAACTGCTTTCTCTTCATGATTTTGATCTGTGTATCTTACTGTGACATGTATGTCAGTACACTTGTACAGTATAACACTCACATGGTTAACCCAGTTAATAATGGCATTTCTACTGCGATGATACATCAGTAATGGATGACTAACTGTGATGTTGACTCTCACTGGAGGCTTATGTGTTTCTACAGGATTTCAACCCATAACACATAACAAAAAGAACACATTTTAATATTTGTAAAACAAACATATTACATAAGATTTACATAAAATGACATCCTTACCCAAAGCCAACTCTAACCCTAATGCCAGGCAACAATGGTTTAAAATATAAAAAATAAATCATGAAAAAAGGTATAAACCAATACTTAATGTGACATCCTAATGCAAACACCAAATCTAACCCTAAACCGAGGAATCAATGGTTTGAAAATAGGACAAAACAGTTGAGTAACAAATATGTGACAATCACACCTAAACAGAAATATGTGATACATTCACGTACAAAGGCAGAAAAACGTGTCAGTGTCACAAAAAAAAAAATTCACAAATTTACGTGACTATAGGTACATTTTGTGATACAGGGTTGCTTTAAGATAACATTTCCATTGCTTCAGGGAAAAATCCAAGAAGCTTTAATTCCCTAAAACTACTTCATACAGCAACACAAACCAAAATTGAATCTAAAGTCACAGTGTATACTTTCATAAATAAACCCAAATAAATCCCTACTTCTAATAGTATCTGTACAGAAGAATGCATTAACATACAAACGGCTTGCTATCCAGCTTTCTCTCTCTCTGTTTTCTTTAATCATCTAGAATTCAGACATGTTGGCCAAACGATTCAGTTGTCTTGGATAAGTGTTCAAGGTTTAATGTTAATCTTATTTAAGCAGCATGAGTAGGAGCAGAACGCCAGTCTCTCTGACCCAGTCGATTTATTATTGGCTCTCAGCCCGACCTGGTCTGGACCACTGGCTGTTTATGACGATGTTGAGTAACTGCTTGCCAAACTCGCATTTTATAATAACATATTTCAAATCAGCAATAAAATCAGATATGAGATGCAGCAGGAAGTTTATCGTATGCGCAAATACTGCTGAAAATGCATATTTGTGGTATGAGCTCAACCTTATGAAAGACGCCCATAACCACCACACTATGGAAGCAGTGGCGGCTCGTGACTGCTCATCCGAGGGGCGCTAATTCAAAATAAGTGTTCGGAGTGTCGTGTGTGTTGCTTGCGTTTTCAAAATATGTATTTGTTGCGTCATGTGAACCGTGTGCATCACGTGTTTTGTTAAAATAAGCGCCTGTTGCACACGCATCAAAACCATTTATGATAAAAGAGATGCTCACGTTCACAAAATACACGCAAGACACTCCCTTAACAGTAAACTCTGATTACGCATGAGATTATGCGAGAATCTGGCAAACGCGAGCGTCTCTTTTATCATAAACCCTTTAGACGCATCTACAGCAGGCACTTATTTTGCACACAAGATCTCTTGAAGTGCAGAACACATTTTTGAAAAAATGAACCACACACATGAAGGGATACATACATGTTGTGACGAACTTCGCATCGAGCGCCCTCAAAAAAAAAGAAGTAATTGGCTGCCACTGTATAGAAGAGCATATAGAAGCATTTGTGATGAATCTTAATGCATTCAAGTATCTTACAGGTATTAATTTTTTATACTTTTTACCTCAGATCTTTAGCTTTGATGTTATTTTCCTCACCAATGTCAATCCCAAAATACAATGTGACGTTGGCTTTCAAACGTTTGCTTACTCTTGCTTAAAATGCACCGTTTCACTCTCTTATTTTACATGTGGGATTTTAAAGAGGTTGAAATATATTTAAATGCATGTTTGTTAAGTTTTGTGCCTGGTCATTATTTATATTATTCATAATTTTGCACAATGCACGACAAGTCAACTTAACAAAAATATTTCAAGTTCAGCTCAAAGTGAATAAAAATATGAAAATGCAATTTATCTTACATTTGTACAGCCACATCAGTTACATTTACCCTCATTCAAAACACTGACGAACGTGCGCAAACCTCCATAAACAGTTCCTGAAACTGATCTAACATATGGTGTATGAATAATTATCTGGCATATTTAGGCAAATTTGAAAGGACGTAGCTGTGTAACCTCTGTCTATGACAAGCACAACTGCCACATTCACGGATGATGAAACATTACATGCATATGTTTCCTAATAGCCTCTTTAATAATGCATAGGAAAGAAGTAGCAGTTATTAAAACATGACAATTAAGAATCATTAACATCATTATCATTGTCATTATGTTGCTATTCTGAGTGCTGTTACACAGTAAGTGTGCTCCTGTGGGTGTGTATACATGCATTACATATGAAAAACTGAATTTGAGTGTGTGTGTTTATAGCCTTTTCTCATTAGTGAGACTGCAGTACACACACAAAACAGACAACTACTGCAGCACAGTAAGTATATTGAGAACAGTATGTGACTTGTCTCTATGCCGTAGGAGAACTTGGTTCCTAACAGTGAATCCTGCAGTGCAATGTGTGAAAAATAAAGCAGAATCAATATCAGTGACATCAGTTTAACACCTTCAGTTCAACCTATCCTCCAACCCATACAACTGTTTATCCATAGAGTGCCACAGGGATGACATATTTTTGTAGGCTGACCCGGAAGTTAGCGGGACACTGGTTCCCTTGACAAAAAAGCCATTAATCTTTGGGATTTTTGCTTCACATATGAACACAACTCTTATGAATTTTGAAGTCTAAATGCGTTTACTAGAAATATAAAGCTAACCCTATAGGCTATAAGCGAACTAAACCACGGTCTCTCCACATCAACGTTATCACCACCAAGCTTCTGACAGCTATTTCAAACTTTATTAAACTCATTTCAAAACATGTTCACTGATTAGGAAATACTCTGTGGATGAATATTTGTTGGGTATTGTGCCCATGTTGCATTGCTTTTGAGATTTTCATGTGTGATGATGTTTAAAGGGGACAGAGAATGAAAAAACATTTTTACCTTGTCTTTGTTGAATAATGGTAGTCTACCCACATTTACGAACATACAAAAAGTGCTAGACATGCTAAACATCTCAGTCTCATAGAAATTCCTCTATTTGAAATGTCAGCCAGAAAACGGCCCAATCTGAAAAACTGATGCTTATGACATCACAGGCATCTCACTGCCCCTCCACTTTAAAATAATTGGCTACATTTTTGAGTGGCAGCAAAGTCAGCCAATCAGTAATGAGATTGCAAGTTAAGCCAGTAGGGGGAGCCAAATAGGTTCAAAACCACTTGTTTAAAATCCCCCACCCTAATAGAGCTATCTGAGAGAGGTTTTTAGGAAGCTTCTAAGGCATTACAGACCCAAGCAAAAATGTTTTTGTCTATATGTCACATCACAGAACAAGGATAAATACCCTGTTCAATCATTCTATGTCACCTTTAAAGTCCCCGACAAAGTCTGTATCCCATGTAGCAACATGTTAGCAACCACCCTTTTTGAGACACATTCAAGCTTTAAAAAGGCATAAGTGGGCGTGTGTTACTGGTGTGTTTTTTATTTCATATGTGATTGTGTTAACCCAGAATCCTATTTAAGAAATTTAACCAAAACCCCATTATATATATAAAAAACCATCAGGTTCGGGACCATGGAACCAAAGGTGCTAAAATGCAAACTTGCTTCCAGGGTTTTGCCTACAAAAATACATCATTTTGCAAGGATTGCAACGCAAGTTGTTTGTAATACTTGTTATACTGTTGTTTATTGCTAAATTTATGCAATGAAAACTAGGGCTGGGCATTTTTTGATTAATCGTTTTTTAAAACGTGGTCGATTAAAAATCAATTCTCAAAGAGCAGAATCGATTTTTTTTTTCATATTTATTTCCGCAAACATTGAACGGAGGAATGGAAGCATTTTAGATTTCGCAAGCAAGACATGTTGTGGCTTTTAATTTCTTTTTATTAATTACCCACTTGTTAACTGCTGTTCACTGTTCTTTTTTATTAATATAGTATGTGTATTATATCTATATTCATTGAGTTGAATCGAGAATCGAGTACAAAAACCTACCTGAGAACCGGAATCTAAAATTTTATCGAGAATCGGAATCGAATCGATTTGATAGCTTGTGAATCGAAATCGAATCGATCTGGAACATCTGAATCGATACCCAGCCCTAATGAAAACATGTGACTGTATTTTTATTTGCATTTTATATGGTTGAAGTGGTTGAGCAAAGGGTAGGGGTGGGGTTAGATGCGCTAAAATATCTTTAACCTGTAAATGTTTATTTCTACTTTTACAAATGCATACAATTTAATTTGTCTAATCTGACGAATAAGGCAAACACTCTTGAAACATAACCACAGGTTGGATAAGCTGCTGGCCTCTAGAGGGCGCTTATTCCTAACACGCAACTGTACATCGTAATGAGCTGCCATATTAATAACCTTTTTATTTTTGGAGGGAAAAAATTGAAAAGTAAGATAATGACATTTACAGTTAAGTCCTAAAGTAACATTTTAGGATTTAAAAATTAAGACATTTTTTAACATTTGTATCTTGTTCTTGAGATTTTTGTCTCTTCCCTTTTCAAACTATTTTCAAAAATTGAACAAATGTTAAATACACTAAAATAGATATTTTTTTCTTTAACTAAATGTCATTGCTGATAATGAGGTCCTAGGACAACAGTATATCACACTACCACACAACGGTATATCATTACATACTGTTAAAGGTCCCGTTCGTTCTGTGTTTTTGAAGCTTTGATTGTGTTTACAGTGCACAATATAAAATGTGTTCATGTTTCACATGTAAAAAACGCCTGTTTTTTCACACAATTTACTTTACTCTGTATAGCGCTGTTTCCACTGTCCTCAAAACGGGCTGATGTCTTCCTTGTTCTATGAAGTCCCTCCTTCAGAAATGCGTATCAAGTTCTGATTGTGTAGTTTGTTTAGTGTGTTGTGATCATAGACTGTAAAAAAAGATGGACCACGCCTGTTCGCTCTCTTCCATTGGTGAAAAGTGAAGCCGCCAGTGTCCCGATACGGTGCTGACATCTTGGGTCTTGAGTCTGCGCAGTAGAGATTTTGGGACCAGTCCTGCGCAGTAGTGAGCAGGAATTAAAGCCCTGAAATCAAGACCCCGCCCTCGCTCTCGCAGAATGCGCATATCACACGATATCACAGCTGTCAATCATGACGTGACACCACCGTTTTTGTATCATTAAATAACTAACTAAACACAAACTTATTTTTAAAACAAACATTTGAATTTACATCAGCGTGATACAAACTACAGTAAATGGCAGAAACCAGCTTCATAAAAAAGATAATTGAAGTGTAATTAAATTTTTTTGTTGGTCTCAAGTCACATTGAATAACATGGGGAGGCGGGGTTTATGACCTATACTGGGACCAGTCACTGGGGGGCGATCGAGACATTTTGGATTCACTTTTCTTGGCTTGTGCGGCACGCTTGGTTGTGATTCGATAGCAGCTCAGCTTGCCGTTAGCTTAGCGGGCGACTGGTGTATTCCTGTGGGCGGAGTTTTGTCAAAAAACTGTTCTACTGACGTCATTAAAGCAGGAAGTAGAGGGCTGTAGTCCAAACCGGCCGTTCGCTGTAGGCTTTGAAAAGCGAATTCTGTTAAAGAAAATATATCGCCTGGCAGTGAACTTTAAGCTTTACTATTTTACAGGTATTATTTATGCTATTATAGCAACATTACACACTAACTAGGGTTTAGAAAATGGGACCAGAAAGAACGTGACCTTTAAACTACTATTAAACTTGCCTTGAGTTTTCCACTCCATCTGAATGTTACTTCTCTCACATCTCTCTGATATGTGAATACGTAAGGATGTACCGATGTGAAAAGATTTTTTTTTTCATTATGGTTAAAAAGCAATATGATGGCTGATATAAATCTGTTTTAAACAGAATGTTAACACTAAGTAGAAAAAAATGAAGTCATGCTGCGTTCCAGTCAACTCTTAATTAATTAAGTAACATTAAAACATTTAGTAAGTAACATTTAAAGAGCACTGGATCCAGGCATTATTTCCGGTTTGAAGTGGGAAATATCCTAAATCTGTTGTTGTCTGTAAATTAGACTAGTACAACATCCACACACACACATCCACACAAAATGTATACAAATGTTTTAATTGCTAAAGTGTGCAATGAGCAATGTTTTCAAAATAACAGCTCTTGGACAGTAAAATATGACCTTTAAAGACTAATAGACATTGGGTCCATTAGTCACAGTGTTTAAACATTAATGGACAACAGGCATTATGTGTGTTACATAATCGCAGTCCGCAGAATAAACCTGCCACTTGTGTGTATGTGTGTGTGTGTATATATATATATATATATATATATATATATATATATATATACTGTATATATATATATATATACACACACACACACACACACACACACACACACATATATATATATATATATATATATATATATATATATATATATATACAATTTCAACCCCTCCAGCATCTTCAGACAGTCCACCTATGAATTATAGTTGTCTTGGGACATGAGAAAGTATTGAACCTAACAAAAATATTTCAGTGGAGAATAATGCTGTCAAATAAATTAAGCTAGCATGATCAGTGTTTGCCGGTAAGAAATAAATCCACATGGAACAGAATGACAGCTACTGTATCATATGTGTTTATAATATATAAAGCATACCTGCCATTAGGGCAATAATGTGAACCAGGCAGAGTTGCGAGCAAACACGCATACAGATACAGTATCCTCAAAGGAGCTGATTCACGGTCTGCCTCTCTTAAGATCCCGTTTGACACACATTCAACTCGCATCAAATGCACACACACTCAGTTTTTTTAAGTGGCTGTCAGTGGGCCCTTATGAATCTTTAAAGGGGTCATATGATGTGATTTCATGTTTCCTTTGTCTCTGGAGTGTTAAAAGCTGTTTGTGCATATAGAAGATCTGTAAAATCTCAAACCCAAAAAGATATTCTTTCTAAAGTGAAAGCTCATCCACGCCTTCCTAAAACGCTTCATTCACACCCCCCCAGATATCTACATCACTGTGTAGGAAGATTTGCATAACACCGCACAAATATATACGCAAAGAAAGAAAGCGCAACTTTTATTCTTGATGTAGTATGCGCTCACATTTCCGTCGCATGGTTGAGATATTCGCCAATCACAACCCACTGGATAGCTGGTCAATCAATTGCTGAGCTTTGTAAATATTGATGCGTTTAAAGGTGGGGCATAGAGCAGCAGCAAAACAATAATGCACCGTGTGTGGAAAATAATATTTTTTGAACCTTAAACCGAGTAAACACATTGCATTACACCAAATACACAAATTAATGACTTGTATATGTATTATCTATCTGGATTGATTATAAAAAAAATAAAAGTCCCTTTAAATAATTTTGCAACACCGCATAACCTCACACACCTCCATCTGTCTAGCCCCGCCCTTCCTCCTTACCTGTATTTCATGCTACTGTGTCGTCCAATAGCCTCTTTCATGTGGGCATGGCCATGAGGTAAAGGGCGGGGCCCCATCGTATCCCGTAATTTGACGGAGCTCTGAGGGCCATAGTTGCCGTTTCCTCCTTGTCCGCTCCCTCTTTCCCCTCCGCCCCCTCCACTGCTGCTGCCCCCTGGTGGAGGGGCAGTTCGCAGGCCACACAGCCGATCCTCGCTGCGGCTCTTTAGATTGTGCTCTGTACAGGCAAATGATACCTGCATCCTGACCAGTGTTCACACAACTGCTGCCACTGTGTGCTTGAGTTTATCACAATGAATGCCAGGAATGCCAAGAGAATGTAACAGATAGATAGATAGGTAGAGTGATGCACAGGGCAAACCAGCACTAAAGTCAGGTCTTGCACCTGCTGGCATTAACGCGCAGCTGTTGCGCTGAGGGCACGCGTCCAAACGCGATAGGGTCCGTGTTTGTGTCGCCAGGTGAAAGTCACGACTGGCCGCGGTTTGTTGCGCGCAGAGTCAGCCTATGCCTTCGCCCACTGTACTTCTCCAATACCCTGATGGACGCAATGTGAAGACGCTCGCTCTCGGCGCGTCGCGGCATTCCTCTGCAGAATCCGGGTGGTCTCTCTGCGCGAGGCGGGGGGATCTCCTTGCGATGCGGAACCACCACCCATCCACGCCGGGTTTCCACCAACGTGATGCGCAACAGCCGGTGCCGCTTCACCAAATAACACCCGAGCCGGGCGATCTAGCGTTCACCCGCGCCGTGCCATCCCCGTCGGTCTATAGCCGGACTGAGAGCGATACACACACATGCACGCACCTGTTCTGCAAACGGTCACTATCTGACAGACAGTGCGCTTTTACGCGATCTCCACAAGGCGCTGTTCTCCTGACGCGTAATTATTGCCATGGTGACCATCGCAGGCGATCAAAGAAGAGTTTGACAGCTCCGCATCGCCCATATTCCATAGTCACGCTGTGTGGGTTGGGTCACATTACATGCAGTTGGCAAAATGTCGCATATTTTTACGCGTCCACGACGACATGCCGTCGATGGAAATGCGAAGTTTAAGAGAGAATCCTGTCAGTGCGACAGAGCCATCAAACGAAATGCTGCCAACTCAAAACCCAATGAAACCTAATGTGAACCCCCACCCACCCTCTCTCTCTATCTCGCTCTCTCCCTCTCTCTCTCTCTCTCTCTCTCTCTCTCTCTCTCGAATTTCCATTGTGATTAATGTGTGAATTGAGCAGGACCACTGCGGAATAATTACGTTGCAGATTTTTTTATTATAAAATATGTTTTGTACATTGGGTATGTGACTTCATCTAGACCACATTTGCGGTACTTAGCATGCTGTGCAATGATAGAGATTCCTGTAATTTCAAAGGTTGTGGATGCTCTAAAAAGGATCCTTAAGAATCCGTTTTTGAATTTTTAATCCAATTAGATGGTTGCAAGAAACCCCTTTAACATACAAAACATTCAGCAAAAATACTATGCCAATTAGAACAATAGGTTTTCGTAACTTAAAGGGATAGTTCACTGAAAATGGAAATTCTGTCATCCTCAAAAATTACTCACCCTCAAGTTGTTACTAACCTTCTTTGATCTTCTGAATACAAATGAACATATTTTATATCATTTTATATAAATAAATATATGGAAGTGAATGGTGCCCCAAATCTTTTTAGTTATTAAATATCTTAATACCTAACAAAATATACAAAATATCTTTATTTGTGTTCAGCAAAACAATTTATACAGGTTTAAAACAACTTGAGGGTTAGTAAATGATGACAGGATTTTCATTTTTTGGTTACTATCCCTTCAAAGGGGTTTCTCGCAACGGGGCCCTGCTGTATCTAACACACAAACATGCAATATCCAAGACACACCAAACTGCAAGACATTTTTGCTATGTCAATCAAAAACCACATGTTAACGCCAAAGTTGTGCTTCTGCTGTAACCTCTGTACTAAAGTCCTATAGACTGTTTCATCTGATACACGTGTGTTGCCGCGGTTACGCTGCTGAACCGAATGAACTTCCGGTCTGCGTTTATTTATTGGTCTGGCTAGTGGCTAAACTGATCCCTGAAACAAATAACTTCAAAAATAAAATGTTTTGGTTTGCCAGGCAAGAATTCAAGGACCTGTAGCTAATATTGTATACATTAATTTTACACAGCAACATTAGATCAGTGTAATAGTTGATAGGCATTATATATGACATATGACCGACGGTAATTTACTCAATTTTTATAAAAAAAAAAAAATACTGTAAAAGGACTCTATGTGCAGGTCTACCGGAAGTTGCGTTTAATCCACAAAAGCCAGTTGTTTATGAAACCGTCTAAAGCAAAAACACAAAATACTATTTAGTGAACACTTTAAACATCCTCGTTTATGCCGCTTATTTATTCCTAATGTAAACATATGCACAGCATCAGTTGTTTCAGAACGAAGAGCTTTACTCACTGCATAATATAACTTGTAAGTCTTTCTACATTTTGAATCGTTTCGATGACAAATGATACCTAATTGACTCACACTGGAAGTGGACTTGCATTTGTACGCTGTCATGCAGCTAACATATTTTTCCAAGCTGTACTGGATGCATCAGGGTGCACAGAGACTACAGCCAGCCAATCAGAACGAGGCAATGCAGAGGAGGCAGCCAGTGACGGTGCAGCCTTGCTGTGTGGTGAACATGGGGGGGAATGAACAAATCTGCTCTCATCAGAGAACATCTGTACACAATACCGAGCCAGAGAGAGAGAGAGAGAGAGAGAGAGAGAGAGAGAGAGAGAGAGAGAGAGAGAGAGAGAGAGAGAGAGAGAGAGAGAGAGAGAGAGAGATGAAATGCATATAAATACAATGATTGCTGTCCATGGTGCTGAAAGCATTAAAAGAATCGCTGGTCAGCATAAATTAAACTGTATGAGACTCAATAAGCCTTGACACAGCACACCATAAGATGATACCATATACCGTCAATATGATTACAAGAGCCAATCTCCTATTTTCATACAGTCATGCCAATGGAAAATATCAGAGCTGGGAAAGTAAGTCCCGCCTTACAGTTAGACGAGCCGTTCGACTTGTTTGTTTACTCTACTCCTAGGACACGCATACTGAAAATGTATAGGTTACAGTAAAGGTGCAATAAGTTTTGAAGGATCTTTTGAAAGAAATACAATATAATATACATAACTATATAATCAGAGGTGAATAAATACCTAACATATTGAACTGTATTGTTTTATTATCTTAAAATTAGCCATTTTTATCTACATACACGACCGCAGGTCCCCTTACATGGAAGTCACGTCATGTTTCTTCAGTAGCACTAAACAGATAAACTGTTCTAAAAATGCACTTCATCCCAACGTTGTGTCAGACGATGCCGTGTTTGTCATGTGGTGGCTACCGTAGCTTCTCTTTGTGTATTGAAATTGACATTGGTTGCAATTCCCAATCTCGCTGTTAAAAACCCACACTGGACTTTTAAAGCGTCTGCCAAATACATAAATGTTAAACCTGTATTTTGTATTGTAAGTGCTATACAAAGAAAAGTAAAATGGAATAAATATTTTTAAGTTTTCTTTAATGTTACCAGATTTTCATAAATTATTTAAAAAATATATTATAAGCACATTTATGAGTTTAACGACTCCTTCCTTATATAAGTAAACGTAAGCCCTGAACAGGAAATTATAAATATGGATTTTGGGAAATGTAGTTTATAACCCTGATACCCAGCTGGTTGATTTGAATGTTGTCCAAGAGAATCCACAAGGTTGTTGATCTTGAAAATGGTTGCATTTATGCTTCTGTGCACAAGGGAACCATATAATAAGGTGATAAATACTATATAAATAAATCATGATGTCAAAGGAATTTTTACATTCCTAGCGTAAGTGAAACATTCTCGGGGGTAAGCAAAATGTTTAAGCTGCTTTTATCCAAAGTAACTTCCTGTGCATTTAAGGTATACATTTTTTATCAGTATGAGTGTTCTCTGGGATCGAACCAATGACCTGACGCAATGCTCTACCAATTAAGCTACACAATCCATTAAAGGGACACTCCGCTTATCTCCGGTACCACTTTTAGCATAGCTTAGCATAATCCATTGAATCTGATTAGACCATTAGCATTGCACTTAAAAATAACCAAAGATTTTCAATATTTTTCCGATTTAAAACTTGACTCTTCTGTAGTTACATCGTGTACTAAGAAGACCGACGAACAATTTATAGTTGCGATTTTCTAGGCTGATATGGCTAGGAACTATATTCTCATTCGGGCGTAATAATCAAGAACTTTGTTGCCGTCCCATGGTTGCAGCAGGCGCAATGATATTACGCAGTGCCTGAAAATAGTCCCCTGCTATTGAAAGTAACCAAAGGGCACTGGGTAATATCATTGCGCCTGCTGCAGCCATGGTACAGCAGCAAAGTCCTTGATTATTACGCCAGAATGGATTCTACAACGGTAAAATTCTAATGTTTACCTCTAGGGAAGGTGGAAAAAGAGCCTATTTTCAAAAAAATGGCGTGTCCCTTTAAAAATAATCTTCTCAAGTGAAAGCGATTCATTTCTTCTACTCTAGTTTTATCAGATTGAATGTACAGCGTGTTTAGCTTGAATGTGTGTTATGTAGAATCAGATCATGAACCACCTGGTTTTTGATTTAGGCCATATGGCGGTTAAAGGCGGTTAAAAAGAGAGTCTGCCCTCTTATTTGCCTGAAAGGTGTGTCCTACTAAACGCATAATTGAGTCATAAGCGCAGAAATTAATTCATTGATGAAAAACGTATAAAGTAGGTCTGGAAAGATAGCGTTTAGGGATTTATCCGAGCACAATAGAAGCCCTGTTCTAATTTCATTAAGATTCAAGAGATTGGAAAACATTTAATTTCACATTTGCTTGCAGTAGATCGGTTGCACTGCCTCTAGTGTTCAGAATGAGAACTGCAGCTTAATTATTTATAGAAGTAAGGATATGTATTTCAACAGAGGAAACCTGGAAACAGATCTGTCCTCCCCCTGGAGAGACAAAGCTTTTAAGTGCCTCCATCTGGAGAAAACGCAATAAAAGCACATGCACACGTCCACACAGTCGCTCTTACAGTAGTATTCAGACAAAACTAAAGAGTGTCTTTTGTTCCTACAGTATTCGTTTGAAATAGTCTGTGGACATTTATTTTTCTTCAAATCACTGTACATGGACTCCTTTGTCCATCTTAAATGAGCTCAGTAATTCGCACTGTGTATTCATTTACTCTTATTTGTTATAATATCCAGAGCAGCTCTGAAAATGTCCCATAATTCAAAGGAGCACATTCACACGGGTCCACATGAAATGCATAGACAAAATCTTATTTAGAAGATTAGAGATAGACAAAGGAATAGATGGACAAATGTACGTAAAACACTCAACATAACTTTATTCATAATAAAACTGCACATTGTTTGGTATTTACACTCTTAAAAATAAAGGTGCTTCACGATGCCATCGAAGAAGCTTTTCTGTCTAAATGGTTCTTTAAGCACCTTTAACATCTGAATAATGTTTCTGTTTCCCAAAGGTTCTTTAAGGTGAAAATAGTTCTTCAGATTACAAAAATTTCTAATAGAAATGGTTCTTTAAAGAACCTTTGACTAAATGGTTCTTTGTTCAACCAAAAAAAGTTCTTCTGTGGCATCGCTGTAAAGAACCTTTTTAGCACCTTTATTTTTAGGAGTGTACAGTAGTTGAGTTAGACATTTTACAAAAATTACTACACATTCTTTGATACCCATTGACTTCCATAGCGGGAAAAACAAATAATATGGAAGCCAATAGGGACCGTCAACTGTGTGCTTACCATTATTTATCAAATAATGAGTAAATGATGACAGAAATTTCATTTTTGGGTAAACTATCCTTTTAAGAGTCATGGGAATTAAAAAGTTTGAACCGGCTGAGTCTTTAAGGATTTTAGATGTAAAGTAATTTATGCTTATTTATCCTTTTATCATTTCTCATTTTATAACACTTTCAGAAAAAAGGTAAAAAAAATGTCTCTGATTTGGTACCTTGGAAAAAGGTCCTAATGTCTTTATGTCTTTATACCTTTTAGGTACAAAAGTGTAAATTTTGAAAGGGTACCGCCCCAGTGACAACTTTTATACCTTCTTGTACCTTTTTTCTAAGAGTGCAGGAACTTTTACGTTTTATTTTTAGATTTTTTTAATGGCTCACTGATCTCTAGAGTTTAAGTAAGAAATCTCACATTACATAGATTTTACATCATTCCTATCTGTAGCAGAAACAATGCAGTATGAGTCGCACACCAACGGCAACACAGTTATAAACTGAAATAATGAGAAATATCAAAACTGATACAATTTTAAGCTGAAATTTGAATTTTGCCCAAAGAAAAAGTGGTTCACATATTTTTGATTCACTTTGATGTGTATTAGTACATGTTAATAAAGTTACATAACTTCTATGTAAATATTAAAGAACAATTTATTTCAATGCATTCTTTGGCACCTTTAAGCAATCAGGTAACTGGCAACCGAGCTGTCAAAAATACACTATTGGGTAAATTGCCAGTGGGCAGGATCACACAGATCAAAACAAAAACAGTCAATCCTGACCGGCAACAGCATTGTTTTCAGAAAAACGGATACGTGAAATTAGTATGTTTTTTAAAAAATCTACAATTAAAGTGCACCTATTTCATTGCTACAAAACAAGTTTTTTTTGTGTATTCGGTAAAATACAGTGTTTTTGCGTGATTTATGGTAAAAAAAAATATTTTCCACATACCGTACATTTTTGTAGCTCCAGATATCAATCTCTTCCTTTAACTATCTGTGAAAATATCGGTGTCCCTGATTGGCCAGATAATCTGTATGTTGTGATTGGCCTGAAAACCTCTGATGTCAGCCGGAACTGTGACGCTCCTTACCATGTTTGAAAGATTCGCTCATAATGCAGTGCTAACAGGAGTTAACTTACGAACTGAGTCCAAGGGCGAGGTATTATGATAATGTCGGTCTACATCATCAATCTAAACTCTTGCCTAAAATCCGTGTGTTGTTGTAGTACCAAGAAAAGAGATTTACGTTGAAGACGATAACTCGCATGATTGTTTACTTTGGGGTTTGTACCTTTTGATGTGTGTTAACATGTATGAATACTCACACACCAAAGGAAATGTAAAATCATCAAGTGGATAATTGGTGCTCTAAATAAAGTTTTTTATTTTGTACAGTCAAAAACCTACATACAGCTCCTTTAAAGGATCTTTTTTGGTACCATACAGTCTGACAAAGAATCTTTTTTTAAAGAAAGTATATCTGCACTTATCTGTAGCCTACTAAAATAAGTTGTCAAAAATCTTTCACACCTGACACCAGCAAAGTCATAGAGGACCTCACACACACACAGTTCTTTCGGGCTACATGAGGACATTGCAGCCCTTAAGTCAGTGAACCTCAAGCACGGCCAGCAGTTCCCATAGCAACCTGCATGAATAGATTTACCTGGGGACACCTGGTCCTTATGGGAACTATTGTGAAATTATAACAGTTTTAGATCTGAAAGTGTAACAAACATAAAAATTGCCTATATTTATGTACCATACCTTTGGTGATGCTCATTACACACAAAGATCATTTAGTGTAATGCTAATCCAGCGGTATTTTAGTAAACAGATGACCAACTACATTTGCCAATAGTATATGGAGTATATAACCACAGCATTCTGTGAGCTACTATACATCCCATTATGCATTGTGCCCGATTCGGCCCTCCAGGGTGATGAAGGAACCAAAAAGCAACATCAAACTCTGATTTTAACATCTATTTTTTCCATTGCTATTTGATTAAACTGCAAAATCTTGGTTAAAAACATTTTATTTCTGAGATAAGAAGGCCATGAGATTATGTACAGATTACATGCACTCGCAACACCAAGTTCATGTGTTTAATTCATAGGAATTGCACATATGCATAAAAATGTATAGCATCAACGCACTTTCACTTTAAATGAGTGTCTGCCAAATGTGTGTGAATAAAGTAATGTCTTGTGTATTTTTTGATTGTATGAAAAATGCACTATGCATACTCGCACTCACCGGTATAGCATGGCTTGTTTCTCTGACTGACAGTCATTGATGCTGAGGCCATACTCTCTCAGGTAAAGCTCGAGTCGCCGTCGCTCGACCAATCGGTGTGCCGCCTCTAAAATCTGCGAGGCCAGGGCATCCGTTTCTTGTTTCTGTGCCTTCCCACGGCCCTGCACAACCCCTCGGTTCCCCAAGTTGCCCCCTGCCCCTGATGAGGCTTTAGGCTTCTTGTTGATCCCATACAGATCCTCCACAGAGAATTTACCCCCCTTCCCCCCGCGACCCCCAAACATGGCCATTATTGAGAACCAACACGACTTGGTCTGCTGCAGATAACGTGTCTTCGATTTGCGCTCCCAATTGAGAGTGTTTAGAGACGCTTCAACTGACAAGACTAAAAATAAAAAGATTAAAAGAAAATAAAAATAAACCTAATGCAGGTAAGAACAAAAATATGTCATTTAGAGAGCAAAATAAGCACTGAAATATAGAAGAAAGAAAAAAGGTTACTTTTATCAATGCTGAAAAAATCTGCACATGTCAAAAAAAAAATAAAAACACAAACACAATGTTTGAAGAAGTTATCTGAGATAATCGTACGGCCCGGACAAAACTGAAATCCAAAATTTTATTAAAAATTTCCTTTCTTCTCCCTGTCGATTTCTCTTGGAATGACAGACAGCAAGGGATTTGCAATGATGTCACTTGGATTAAAATACACACACATACACACTTGGATTAATGCATAAACAGCTTGGATTGGACCTGATTATTAAAAAACCTTGGATGAAACCAACCAGGTCGACTCTCTCTCTCTCTCATTCAACAGCTTAAACTAAACCAAAACAGACTGACCAGAAAAAATCCAAACTAAATAACAGAGACTCCTAATAAAAATGTGATTTCAGGACTTCGGAAATCAGAGACTTTTTTGACAGTATGTCAATGAATTTTCAAGATCCAAATTTTACACCAAGTCCATTGTCTCTACATCAGAGGTCTGATGTACACACACATACACACGAGACGTGACAGCAGAGACTGAACTGACCTTCATTCATCCGCTGGTAAAGGGTTGGATTATCAGAGATTAAACTCTTTCCTAAGAGACTCTGATTGACTGCAGACCCTCTGGCTACAAATGTTGTGTTTTTATATCCTCTCTCATTCAATCAATCAATCAATCAATCTCTCTCTCTCAACCCTCTGCCAGGGTCAAATAGAAAGGACTCTCTCAACCGTTAACCATAATTTACCCGTTTAATTTTGGGGAATTAATAGGTTTATAGAATAAAAGGTGGTGTACCCAATCCTAGCGTAACCTTGAAATTTGAACACATATGGGTGATTTTTGTTGTTTTTCCACATTTAAGAGGGAGCTTTTTCATAACCGCAACGTGTCCATGACTGTATTTGGGTTCTTTGACATGGAAATATTTATAATAAAAAAAATCTTAAAAATAAAACGCTTCAGTGCATGTAATACTATAAACATTTACAGTAAAGAAACATATTTGGTGATCATTGGTAAATGTAGAGACAATAATAAGGAATATAAATGTGTCCAAGACCAATTTTCTCATCCTCCGCAACAATTTTCAATCATTGTTTAAGCCCTCAAGGAACTAACATTTTCAAAAAAAAAATTTGTTGGAAGGGACATAATTGACTGTGATACTCAAGATGGCTACCAGGTAAGCAGTTCTTATATTTTCTCTCCGGATAAAAATTTAAATTGTGTTAGTCATAGTACCTAGACAACTTTTTAGTTCTCATCCCGAAGCATGAGTTTGTAAATGCATATATTTCATGTAATATCATGTTGTGGTAATGATAATTTTTGATAATGATAATCTAAAAAAATTTTAATAGTTCTTTAGGAAATATTTTTTAAATCCTCTAAAAATACAGGTTATAGTAAGTTCAGACCTTAATCTTATATGTGCAAAATAAAATTGGCTTCAGGGGCTTTTTAAAAATTCTGATGCTGGACACCTTCTAAGTCTGGATTTCGTGAGAATCACCCATATACACTCTAACTGTGCATTCAGACCGCCACCGGCGAGAGCGTCAATAAAAGCTCTGGCTGCCCTGACAACGACGCTAAAGAAAAGTTGTAGTGGACGCTCTGACGCTCGAATGCATTCTCTGAACTCCTCTATCAGGCGGAGATTTCCGACACCCGATTGGTTGCCGGTGAACATTTCCGTCATCCGATTGCCTCCGAACCGCGTCATATCTCATTACCATAAAGTTGAGCTGATTTCAACTCTCCTCGACGCACACGCTGTACATGACGCGCCGCGCCGCTGCTCGCCGGAGCTCGCCGCCGGCTCTCATTGAAAACGGTTGACTTCCGGCCACTTTGACGCTATCGCCGGTGGCGGTCTGAATGCACAGTAAGAACAAACGGTGCTAAATAGCACCAAAAGTCGTTCACTGGCCCGTAATCATATAGGAACCATTTTTAAGTGCTATATAGCACCTGTGTAGAACCATATTGTGCTATATAGAACCATATCTGGTGCTAGTGGTTCTATATCACCCCTGGATGGTTCTTCATAGGTGCCCTTATAGGTGCTATATAGCACTAAAATGGTTCCTCTATGATTATGAGCTTTTAGTGCTATTTAGCACAACATTTTTTTAGAGTGTAGGAATGTAGCTCAAGGACCAAAAAAGATCCTAAAAACAGAAAATAAAACATTAATATAATAATAAATGTGAAAGGTTCCCCTGCGTTCTGGTGACAGAATTTTTCTTAAGCAAGATGTTTATTTATTTTTATAATTTATAAATAATAATACGTATAATAATAATAATAAATAAATAATTTATTAGGTCTAGAACACTAAACATAGTGAGGCAGTTACATTTATTATTATATTAATGTTTTATTTTCACATATATCAGTGTCATTTTGTGTCAAGATGCACACCAGTATTGTTTTTTGTAAGGTATAAACGACTTAAATGTCCTAATATAATAAGGCCTAGTCCTGGATTAATCTGAACCATGGGTCACTAAACTAAGGCCCGCGGGCCGACTCAGGCCCGCCACCCCCCTTTGACTGGCCCTCCAGCCCCTCTGCCCCCCACTACTTGAACCGGCCCTATGAGGCAATTTTACTTTTGTAATAGATTTTTGGGAAAGTAATAACATGTTCGCATCTGGTATTTTGTTGATTTTTTTAAAGTCAAAATGACTAAATGATATTTAGTTATAAAATTAACTATATTGCCGAATTTTTGTCACCCAACATGCTCGTGATCAAGCAGTGACAGACAATGCAAATGCAGATAACTGTCACAACTGGCAGTGTTCAGGACTGCAAAATGGCTAGCGTTAACTGAAAAGTTAATAAGAGAGTGCAGAGTTTTCAAAGAACAGGGAACAAACATTTATTTTTTGTTCAGTGTAAGGACCGTGCAGTTTGTATTATAAAGAAAGTGTGGCAGTTTTGAAAGAATATAATCTTTGTCGTCATCACGAAACCCGCCACAAAGAGTATGCTAGCTAGCGAGAGCAAGCAAGAGAAGAAAGGATTCGGAGGACGAAAGGCAGACTGGCTGCACAACCGAATGTATTCCTTCGCCAAATTCAGATAAACCAGGCTGCTGTCCGAACTAGCAATAAGGTAGCTCACCTACTAGCTACACATTGAAAGCCGTTTACTGATGGGGACTTTGGCTGTGCCAGGCTAGTAATCTCTACTACACAATGAGGCCCACTGCTGGTTATATTGGTCTGGGTCATACAAATCTATGTTATATAGCTGACCCGGCCCCCCATCACAGTCAGGAACGATAATGTAGCCCCCAGAGAAAAAAGTTTGGTGACCCCTGTTCTAAACCATGTCCGGGAAACTGCCCTAGTGTGTACCATCAGTGTACTTACAGCTCTTCTCTACACTTAGTTAAAATCAATGACTGAAATGCAGGACGTGGTTAAAAAATTTACTCAGTCTTGTGCAGCATCAGCAGTTCCATCAATCCATAAACATAGTTTTGCACCCTCATCAGGATTTCATAGCCTAATGCAGCGGTTCTCAAACTTCGGACTGCGCCCTCCACAGTGCATGCCTCCCCTCCCCAAAGTAAAATATTAAACATAAAACAATCTCAAACTTAGATTTTGAATTAAACAAAACAAAGATTAAATGAGACAATGTAGTGCGGTTGGTTGCTAGCTATATTTTTCTGAGGTTTGATTACTCAGAATTTAAATAAATTAATGTATTTTAAAAATGTCTCAAACCAGTTAGAGAACCACTAGCCTAATGTATGAAACATCATCCACTAAGACTAAATCATGTTCTCATATACACTCACGTAAAGGATTATTAGGAACACCATACTAATACTGTGTTTGACCCCGTGGCATTAATTCTACAAGGTGCTGAAACATTCTTCAGAAATGTTGGCCCATATTGACAGGATAGTATCTTGCAGTTGATGGAGATTTGTGGGATGCAAATCCAGGGCAAAAAGCTCCAGTTCCACCACATCCCAAAGATGCTCTATTGGGTTGAGATTTGTGGGGGGCATTTTAGTACAGTGAACTCACTGTCTGTCATGTTCAAGAAACCATTATCCTGCTGGACGTAGCCATCAGATGGTGGGTACATGGTGGTCATAAAGGTATGGACATGGTCAGAAACAATGCTCAGGTAGGCCGTGGCATTTAAACGATGCCCAATTGGCACTAAGGGGATTAAAGTGTGCCAAGAAAACATCCCCCACACCATTACACCACCACCAGCAGCCTGCACAGTAGTCTAACAAGGCATGATGGATCCATGTTCTCATTCTATTTACCCCAAATTCTGACCACCATCTGAATTTCTCAAACAGAAATCAAGACTCATCAGACCAGGCAACATTTTTTCTGTCTTCAACTGTCCAATTTTTGTGAGCTTGTGCAAATTGTAGCCTCTTTTTCCTATTTGTAGTGGAGATGAGTGGTACCCAGTGGGGTCTTCTGCTGTTGTAGCCCATCCGCCTCAAGGTTGTGCGTGTTGTGGCTTCACAAATGCTTTGCTGCATACCGCGATTGTAACAAGTGGTTATTTCAGACAAAGTTGCTCTTCTATCAGCTTGAATCAGTCGGCCCATTCTCCTCTGACCTCTAGCATCAACAAGGCATTTTCGCCCACATGACTGCCGCATACTGGATGTTTTTCTCTTTTCACACCATTCTTTGTAAACCTTAGAAATGGTTGTGCGTGAAAATCTTAGTAACTGAGCAGATTGTGAAATACTCAGACCGGCCCGTCTGGCACCAACAACCATGGCACGCTCAAAATTGCTTAAATCACCGTTTGGAGTTCGGGAGATTGTCTTGACCAGGACCACATCCCTAAATGCATGGAAGCAACTGTCATGTGATTGGTTGATTAGATAATTGCGTTAATGAGAAATTGAACAGGTGTTCCTAATAATCCTTTAGGTGAGTGTATACTGTTTAAAATTACACTATTTGTAAATATGCATCATTCTAATATCCATTGTTCTGTAATAAATCAATGCATAACAATAATAATTTTACAATAATGTATAAAATACTTAAAGTCGCCATGAAACGGAAGTAGCGATTGCCTTATTTTCCCCGTGGTGACGTATATCCGAATGAAACGGCTTTTGAGATGAAATAAGGCAGGGCTGGATTTGAATTTGTCCATCGAGATCTGATTGGATCGTTTGAAGTTGGGTCGTGTTGCTAATTGCTAATCACTGCGATCTTCTCCCGGACCCCGCCCACCTGCCATACTTTTGACCGGAAGTGAAGAGAGATCGTTTTGAGGAGGGGAGGAGATTTGCATTTTTGATTAAAGATTATGAGCACACACGAATTTTTAAAAAATAATGAAGCTCACAGATAAGTCATTTGTTAATAATACCACACTATTAAAAATACATATATAGTTTTTCATTTCAATTTCATTGCGACTTTAATTTTGAGTAATTTATCACTCTTTTTCACATTTACAAAGGCTGAATTTTTGAAGGTTTATATGATCAGGACGTGTACGTGTGAAGAGCTTTGTGAGACTCATACGAAAAGCACAAATAAATACCGAGCAACTTTACGGGCTGCTTTGACCCCTGAGAAAACATTCATCTATTTTTATCTCCAGCAGACTGTACGATGTCATAAAAGATCCTGTTTGCAAAAACAAGAGACGTCCATAGCACACATAAAACACCCAGTCTGAGTATGATCAAATGTAGGTCATACACTTTAAAGTGTGTAAAAACGCAGAGCCACATTAACACACCATTAGACAGCTTACACACACTCACACATAAACGAGTAAAAGAGTCATAATGTGTGGTGACAGAAAGACGCCTAAAACCCTGCACAGACGTTAAGAGATACTGTGATGGGTTATCATGTTACACCAAAGGAAAAAAAACAATGAATAAATCTGATATGAAAATCTAATGTTTTGACATATGTCACGCAGATGCAATTTCATCATTGCTCACATGCATGAATGCACGCAAACACACACACACGCAATTGTCTGCAGATTCACTGTTTTTCATGCTACAGACATAAATGACATTTATAATGGGTTTGCCATAGTATTCAGATTCTGTGAGCTTTGACATAAATGTTTTATACCAATTCCAGACTCATGCATTGTTCTCCAAATATATCTTTAAACCAAACCATATTTTTATAAAGGTTCAATCAAAAAGCTTTATATTAGCATGACTATTTCAACTAAATATTGTGGTATTGTATGCTTAAGTGTTAAACAGTGAGAGGCCACACATTTGGGAAGCCTTTAATGCCAAAGATGAGATGCCCAAAAATGATAATCCTTAATCAGTTGATCCATTTAATACATTTTCTGTCAAACATAACTCATTTGTGGCCCTTTTTTTGAAAATATGCTCATTTTTCAGCTCCCCTAGAGTTAAACAATTGATTTTTACCGTTTTGGAATCCATTCAGCCGATCTCCAGGTCTGGTGGTACCACTTTTAGCATAGCTTAGCATAATCAATTGAATCTGATTAGACCATTAGCATCGCACTCAAAAATGACAAGAGTTTCAATATTTTTCCTATTTAAAACACGACTTATATATATTTACATTAGGGAATTTACTAAATATCCCCAAGGAACATTTATACTTAATATTCTAATGATTTTTGAAAAACCCATATATGGGTAAATGACTGTAATGAAATACAATTGAGACACGAGGTATACTTGTAAGTTTTTTATTATTCCAAATGAAGATCATTTTCAGAAATTCAGGAATAACACTGTCTTGACACATGAATCCAGCATCATCTTTGTCTTTCTACATTAGAAGTGAAACGCAGCAAAAAGAAAAAAAAATCATAGCCAAACCATATTATGTTTAAATCAGCTGTGAGAAGCTGGATTTTACTGTAGATGGATTAACAATGCCAAGGTCATTGATTGAATTGTCAATTTGGATAAAAACATCTTGCATATGAATTTATGTACTGTATAGGAAGTGCATCTGTAAAAGCCCAATTAAACAATTACATCCAATTGTAACAGTTGTCGGATTACATGAACCACAGTCTTCTCTGCATTTTGTCGGTGCTCATTTGCATAAACCTAAACTTTCACGTTTTTCACATTACCTCGTATCATCGACTCTTAATAGAGTTCATGAAATCTAGTCGCTTTATTTTGGGGAAATCAATGATTTTGTGGATGTGATTTGTTGCTTATGTTGTGCTATGTGAAGACAAGGTTACACACAAATACATACACACACAATAACAGGTATTGTTACCTTCACCAATTGCACTCAAGAGAGAGCATGTCTTTCTTTAAACCCCGAACTAGAACAGACACGAACCTTAAAAGTGCACTGTGTCGTTTTTAGCGGCATCTATAGGTGAGATTGTGAATTGCAACCAACGGCTCAGTCCACATCTCACACCTGTATCTCAAGCTACAGTAGCTGCCACAAGACAAACACGTCAATGTAATGACCAGACGCGTTCTGTAGAGCAGTTTAAAGGGATAGTTCGGCCAAAAATGATATTAAACCAATGATTTACTCACCCCCAAGCTGTCCGAGTTGCATATGTCCATTGTTTTTCAGACAAACACATTTTTGGATATTTTAGAAAATGTTTTAGATCTTTCAGTTGATTAAATGTAATGTTACGGGGTCCACCCATAGTCCACGACCTTCAAGTCAAAAAAATGTGCGTCCATCCTTCACAAATTAAATCCAAACGGCTCCAGGATGATAAACAAAGGTCTTCTGAGGGTAATCCGCGCGGTGTTGTTTGTAGAAATATTCATATTTAAAACTTTATTAACGAAAATAAATACCTTCCGGTAGCGCCGCCATCTTAGACTCCTCTGTATTCAGGAGAGAGTATTAGCGTAGTGTACGCACTTTTCTTAGTGACGTATGACAAATTTGGAGGGCGGGGGCACAGAGCAGCAGCAGAGTAGCCTCCGTAGGCTGCGTACGCTCTCATCCTGAATGCGGACGCGACTAAGATGGCGGCGCTTCCGGAAGGTAAAAAAATAGTAGTAAAAATAAAGGTTTAAATATGGATATTTCTACAACAACACCGCGCGGATTACCCTCAGAAGACCTTTATTTATCATCCTGGAGCCGTTTGGATTTAATTTGTGAAGGATGGACGCACTTTTTTTGGACTTGAAGGTCGTGGACTATGGGTGGACCCCGTAACATTACATTTAATCAACTGAAAGATCTAAAACATTTTATAAAATATCCGAAAATGTGTTTGTCTGAAAAACGATGGACATATGCAACTCGGACAGCTTGGGGGTGAGTAAATCATGGGTTTAATATAATTTTTGGCCGAACTATCCCTTTAAGGCTACTGTAGAAACATGGTGGTGATTTCCATGTATGTACGGTGTATGTAGATAAAAACGACTCATTAGGTAATAAAAGCACTACAGTTCATTTTGTAAGGTCTTTATACACCACTGATAATGTAGTTTTGTATATTATATTGCATTTCTGTCAAAAGATCCTTCTAAAAGTTACACAATGCACCTTTAAGATCCAACAATAATAAAGTACATAAACGATTAAGAAGATATTGGGTAAAATTTGTAATTATAAATATGACAGCATCAAAAACAGCTACAAACCCGAAGGCTTTAAGGCCTCTAAATTCTTTGGCATTTCAGCAGGCACAAAGTTAAACCAATATCCAGCAGATAGCGAGATGCTTTACAAAATATAACGCCGACATTGCAGTGCATTGTGCGTTATTAAAAACTCAGCTGAACTCGAACACACACCCTTGTGTGTTATGTATAATCTACGTACGGATATATACACATTACTGTACGTATGCGCATAAAAACATCACTCATAAAGCACTGTAAGTGCAGGTATACAACTGCGATATGTACATAATATAGGTGCATACATATTTTCCTAAAAATGCTTATGGTATAAAAACTTTTGAAGTAAAATTGTTCTCCCTTGCTTTTCTTCAGCATGAACTCTTTCACAACAAACCACGGCAAAACTGAGAAGTAAAAATAGTTCAAATCTGGAGGAAAAATACTTCAATTCCTTGAACTACTATAAGAAAATCATTCATTACACTTACTCCCGTGTACAGTAAATCAGGTCTCCATAGGTGTACTGCACTCCGTAGTAGGCGGTGCATTAGGATTGCCCTGAAATCCATGTCGGGTCACGTCGGGAGGGTTGTCCAGCTGATGAGAAGTTTGGTAATGGTTGTACTGCGCGTTGGGGTGTTTGTAGAAACCTTGCCTGCTTTGGTGCTGATTGTTTTGATGATATTCATTACCAACACACTGGTCGGATGCAAAATTCGGACCGTACCAGGAGTAGCGCGGCCTTCCCTGCTTGTAAGTCGATCCGCCGTCTCTACGTTCGACATTCCCGTCCTGCTCATTGGTCAGATATTCGTCGAACGGGTTCCGCCCTCTGTTTCGCGACCTTTGCCTATTTCCGCGATTACCGTAGCCTCTGTTGCCATGGTTACGGCGCTGTTGGTGATGACTGTTGGACCACTGGCCCATGTTTGGGGATGGAGAGGACTGGAAAGTGTGAACAGAGTCGGTTTCCGAAAACGACTGATCGTTTGCTCTCTCGCTGCCTCCGGCCTGACTCGCAGACGGGCCCCAGATGAAGCCCCGGTGCTGAGGATTATTTTTAAAGGGAAACTGTAGCTTTCTCTCTTGAGGCGGCAGGAATCGCCCCGTGCCTGGCAAGAAAGGCCCGTTTGGGTTGCGAGGGGTTTGCGAGGAATTGAACGATGGATTTTGGTAGCGAGATGTACTGAACGGGTTGTGTCCTGACGGAGGGGTGTTGTTTGACTGATAACCAGTTCCTCTTCGACGTTTAGGGTCGTGATACTTATCCGGGTACTGCCAGCGATGGCGACCCCGCCGATACCCGGAATCCTCATCACGTCTGTTGCCCTGTGTCTCTTGGTCTTCTCCGCTAGCTCCACCTACTGTGATAATGTCTTCATCATCATCATCATTCTCCCCCTGAAAAAAAAAAACACAGGATTAAAGGATTAGTCAATTTTCTTAAAAAAAATCTGATAATTTACTCACCACCATGTCATCCAAAAATGTTGATGTCTTTCTTTGTTCAGTCGAGAAGAAATTATGTTTATTGAGGGAAACATTCCAGGATTTTTCTAATTTTAATGGACTTTAATGGACCCCAACACTTAACAGTTTTAATGCAGTTTAAAATTGCAGTTTCAAAGGACTCTAAACGATCTCAAACGAGGCATAAGGGTCTTATCTAGCGAAACGAGTGTCATTTTTGGCAAGACAAATAAAAAATATGCACTTTGAAACGACAACTTCTCGTCTTCCTACGGTCCTGTGACGCGCCAGGGCGACCTCACGTAATTGCGTAATGACGTTGAAAGGTCACGTGTTACATATATGAAACACATGTTTGCGGACCATTAAACAATAAACTGACACAAAGACGTTAATTAGTATCATTCTACATACAACAACATCGGAACAGTCCTCTTTCTCCACACTTATAAACACTGGGGCATAGTTTCGATACGTCATCCGTGACCTCTTGATGTGATGACGTACTACTTGAGGTCACGCTGGCGCGTCACAGGACCGGAGGAAGACGAGAAGTTGTGGTTTAAAAGTGCATTTTTTTATTTTTCTTGTTTGGGATTATTTAGAGTCGTTTGAAACTGCAATTTTAAACTGCATTAAAACTGTTAAGTGTTGGGGTCCATTAAAGTCCATTAAAATGAGAAAAATCCTGGAATGTTTTCCTCAAAAAACTATTTTTTCTCGATTGAACAAAGAAAGACATCAACATTTTGGATGACATGGTGGTGAGTAAATTATCTGGATTTTTTTTTTTTAAATCGATTTATCCTTTAAGCTTTGATCTATTATCTTTTTTAGCTTTTACTGATACCTCTTGATGTGGATGCAGCATTAGGCAAAATAAAATTTGCTGGAAAGAATCTGTGGACTTTAAATCAATCTTCTGTACCATTATTAACTACCATTAAAAGTTTCTCTGGCAAATTCTGGTCTTATGGACACTGAGGTCAAGTAGCACCCAGATCTGTCTAACCCACTGATATGCTCGGATACAACTACATTTTTTTAAGAGTTGAGTAGCTCGATACATGTCTGTAAAGGTGTTGAATGATGAATGTGCGATTATTACCTGCACTTCTACGGGTAATATCTTCTCCATCTTCACCATGCGGTCCCTTAGAGATCGGATCTCCTCGTCCTTCATATTATTCTGTAGCTTGACCTCCTGCAGTATATCAGTCAGTTTATCGATATGAGCCTTCAGCTCACCCATATCCGTCTTCCCTCTCCCGTTCCCGACCGCCGCTCCCGTCACCCTCTCGTCCCTGTCTCCCTCCTCCTCGCCGATGCCCACCGTCTCGCACACGTCTTTGGCCACGTTCTTCCAGCTCTCTCTCTCCTGAGGGTCTTTCTGGCCGTATGTCCGACAAAGCTCCTTCATCCTGACGATGGCCAAGGCCTCGATCTCTTGCCGCGTGTGCCGGAAGTCGCCGAGTGCCACCTCGAGAGAACAAATAAAGCAATGATTAATGTTTAAAGCTTGCTGTTTTGAGTTTTGATTGGATTATGCGTCTGTTTCCAAGCAGATTTAAGGTTGTGTTTGATATACCTCATAGCAGATCTCTTTGACAGCCTGCGTGCGAAGCTCTTCCAGGCTGAGTTTGTGTTTGGATTCGTGTGTGCCGGGCAAACGGCGTCGCTGTGGGATCTGATAAACACGCAGGGGTTCTCTTCTCTTACCACTGCTGGGCAAACCGCACTTCTTCACTATAGACTGCATCTGTAAATCAACAAACATTACATTTTAATAAACATTTCTTAAACATTTCTTAAAGGGAACATTTCACAAGACTTTTTTAAGATGTCAAATGAATCTTTAGTGTCCATATGTGAAGTTTTAGATCAAAGTATCATATAGATAATTTTGTTAACATGTTAAAATTGCCACTTTGTAGGTGTGTGCAAAAATGTTGCCGTTTTGGGTGTCATTTTACATGTAAGTGAGCTGATCTCTGCACTAAATGACAGAATGCTCGTCACATATTATACATTCATCAAATACTTTCGTTTCAAATTTGCATAATCCCAGGCTATTCACAAGTACCAATTTGTTTGTAGAATATGTTAACATTAAATAAAAAGTGAATTTAACATTTTAATTTAATTTCTGTTACTGTTATAGAGACAGAGTGCAACGTGTCATAACCTAAAAAACACACCTCCCGGGAGAAAAACAATCCATGCGTCTCCATTGACTTTATATTGCGAGAGGCCATCTCCTTGTCTTTTCTGGCTTATAACAAAAACTGAATAATGCCTAAAAGCTGTAGTGTGACAGGCTGTACAGCTAACAAGCCAAAACCCCCAAAAATACGTTTTTATAAGCAGTCGACCCCCAAAAATTGAGCATTTAAAGAAACTTGTGCAACTTTTCATAGTACTACTATTAGTAGGAAATATAGTCTGCGATCCACTTTTTTCTCTTTAAAGTTTTACAGCTTATAAAACCTTATTTCTGGGTTTTTGGGCTTGCTGTCTGTACACCTTGTCACGCAGCAGCTTTTAGGCATTATTCTGTTTTTTGTTATTTGTTATAAGCAAGGAGGCGGCCTTTCGCAATACAAAGTCAATGGAGACGTTTGGATTGTTTTCCCCCGGTGGGCGTGGTTTTCAAATTAGCATAGCTGCGTTTTGTCTCTATTGCGTGAGCATTAATTAAAACCCTTTTAAAAAATTTTTTTGCAGTTTCTTTTTTGCATTTGCCTTTTAATTCTTGCCTCGAGATAGTAGTGTAGTGAAAATGAAAGGTCAAATCATCAATTGCATTTTTTTTCCAATTTGACAAAAGATGCATTTTCACCTTGAAAATTAATGATTTCAGCGTTTCTCAAAACCAAGTACGCCGAACTCGGACTTGTGTCCTTCGTAGTTCGAACTTGCAAGTTCAGACTTGGAAGAACGAACTCCTGACGCGAAATGCATTCTGGGAAACTTCGCTGTCATAAGTCCACACAAGTCTCCTCTGATGCATCCTCGATAAAATGGGCGGATCAAGAACACATCCGGGGATTTTGTGTGAACTTGGGCTTGATGCGAACTTTGAATTGGAACAGTACTTGGGCCGCGACTGATGCCGTTTCACAAGTCCACAAGAACACAAGTACAGACAAGAACGCATATTGAGAAACGGCTTTCATTTGATTTAAAATTTTGCCACATATTTTGCATACAGTTTTCTATTATGAAAAGGTTAACCTAAATCTGGATTATTTTCATTTTTTAAAATGTATTTATTCAATTTTTTTTTATTTATTTAAAAGTGGCAGAAAAAAAACTTCCATATATATATTCCCAAAAACTGACTATGTTTTCGGAAATAATCTCGGCCTGAACCACTTGCTGTTACATGCACTTTGGATGTACTTGCACATGAATCTTCTCAAATAGCGCGTAAGTAGCGCACTGGCATCTTATTTTATTGAATATATAAATGGGCAAGACCTCAAAACACGTGGCCGGATCGCTGGCCCCGGGCCATCAGATATATTTATTGCCAAGCCCTGTTTTATTAAAGTAATAAGGCTGAGATATATTATGCATATATTCACAGTTGGAGGATGAGGGCATGGGCAATGTAAAGTCGAGTCTTACTGCAAAATAAAAAAAATCATAAAATTTAAATAAATATTACATTTAACCAGGGGTTAAATTAGGATTTGTTATGTGGGGAGGGGGGCTCTCCGAGGGGTAACATGTTTAATACTGAGGACAGCAAAGCCACTGGTGTGTTTCAGTGACATGATGGACCTCTGATAGGATTTGATAAGTATCTAATTAGTCAAATTAGTCAAGGAGGTTGTATGATTCTTATAACTTTAACTTATAAGTTTAATCTTAGATACCCCAAAACGATTTTTTTATTAGTTGTATGCTCATTAAGTCGAAGATTTTTGCATATGCATACTGTAACAATAATACACAACCCATAAAATTAAGAATAATATTTATTCATGTATGTGTGACTGTTATATAAATACAGTAAAGTTACAGGCTGCATTAGATGACAGTACAGTACAGAGAGACTGCAGTCATTAATGTTGAACAGCGTCTGTCTGACCTTCACGGGTCAAACTCTCAATGACACAGACATTTACTGCGGTAAATGGCAGAGTAATACTCCCACAGCGACAGACTCTGAGTGCCATTAACCACGTTGTGTGTGCGAGTCAAGGCAAAATCAAATAATGATATTGAATGCTGTGGTTTATAGAGTACAAAAGGTTCAGTGCGTGTTTGTGTGTGACCTTGTTGGCTGGCAATTTTTCTCGGAGAGATGAGATGAGTCTCCAGCTCTCCTCACAGGAACGTTTATCCGAGTCATCCCCGCTGTCCGAGTCTGCATACTACACACAAAGAGTGTGTTTAATAAATCAAGTATATATACACATACTGTACAGTGTATCCTGTCTTCTGTATATATTGTGAGATTTTTTTCTGGGTCAACGTTCTTGAGAAGCATGCAAGATTTTCACCCATCATTACACTTGCATATACGTTGATGTACCATTGAAGTGATTTGATTTGATGTGTAAGTTTTCTAACCAGTCTCTGTTGTTCAAGAAGTTGGTCGGCCTCCTCTTTCTCCTTACGGTACTGATTCTCAAGATCTTGCAGTCTAGGAGAAACAGTATAAATGGGTTTATGTGGTTTCAGCATTTTTTTTTTTTCGATTCAGTACAGAGATTTTGTTTCACCTCTTCTCCATCTCTTGTTTGATGTCAATGCCCTGTTTCTCCAGCAGTTCTTCCTGTGCGTAGCTCCAGTCCACCGGCTCCCCCTGCTGTTCCTGTGTAGCACTGCGCTCCCTCTCCAGTCTGGCCTGCTCAGGGTGGTTAAATCTGAACACATGGTTCTTCCCCATTACTATACGATTACCTGCAACAACAGCACAAAAGACAGTTTTCATGCATCAGTCTGATTTTATCTAGGGAAAGACAATGTCAAGATTATGAGGCTGTTTACACCTGAAAATTAAGATGCGAAAACACAACCGATTGATTTCGTAGTGTAGATACTCTTAACAAATGTGCTCAATAAAATTAACATTACCTTGTTTCAGCACAACTCCCTCAGTTATTCTCTTTCCATTGACGTACGTTTCTGCCCCAACTAATGGCTCCAGGGTTACAACCACTGCAAGGACACAAACACAGTTACAAACACTACATATTACTTTTATGTGACAAAACATTTTTAAAAGTGTCTAATAATACCAGCCATCTCAGGCAAAACAGCTGTAAGGTGGTGCCAAACCCTGACAAAAGGTATTTCCTGAAGCCAGCAGCAAATGGCTGAATCCACAAGGAATCGCTTCCTAATTAGTATGTTTGTGATTACTATACGAGGGCTATATAAGTCAGGACCTCTGGTGCGGTTAAGTTTAATTGTTTAACCCTAACTAAGTTGAGTATGTTTGTGATTACTATACGAGGGCTATATAAGTCAGGACCTCTGGTGTGGTTGAGTTTAATTGTTTAACCCTAACTAAGTTGAGTATGTTTGTGATTACTATACGAGGGCTATATAAGTCAGGACCTCTGGTGTGACTGAGTTTATGTTTCAGAATCCGCACAACGGCCGGTGTGGGCTGATATGACATTGGTAATCGAATGAATGAGTTCAATACTAACATGGGTAAATAGAATGATCAAACGTTTATCCAAATTCTATATTTACATCAATTTGATTCTTGTTACAAGACGTTTCATATCTTTGGAATCAGGTATTAAGTTGCGTAATGTTAAAACGTCATCCACAAGCACCGGAAAAGACAGAACGCGCTATAAACCTCGGCCATGCCGTTTTGGACATAGATATGTATATAAAGGCTAGATGGCTCAAGGCGGAGTCCCTAACGTCATCACCTGGCGGCCATCTTAGGACAGGGCGCTCGCTCACTCGTAGCATTGAGTTTAATGGTGCAGGTACTTTTAAATGACCATAACTTGCTCAATTTTCTACCGATTTTCAAACGGTTTGGGTTTTTTACAAACGTTATTAACGTGGCTATAATTCTGGATGCTTTAACATGTTTCATGAATTTATTTTTTATTTTTAGTATAGGTATGCAGTGTCATAGGTACATCTTTGACGTTTATAACAAACCAAACCGTTTAAAAATCGGTAAAAAATTAAGCAAGTTATGGTCATTTAAAAGTACCTGCATCATTAAAACTCAATGCTACGAGTGAGCGAGCGCCCTGTCCTAAGATGGCCGCCAAAATGCGGACGTTGCACTCAGTTGGCCAGCAGCGCGGACGAGCCATCTAGCCTTTATATACATATCTATGGTTTTGGATTCCGTCGTTGGGCCAAACGGATGGATGGGGTCATATTTGGACCCCTTACACTACATTAAAGCCACACTATGTAAGATTTTTGTAAAAACATATCCAAAACCACTTTTTATTCCTAAATTTTCCAAAGATTTATAATTCCTATTTTAAATAAGGGCTCGTCCTTTGTCCGCACTATTCTCAGTTTTCAGTTGTAAAATCTTTGGCAACACGAGAGGACAAATGTTTATGATAAAATAACCTGATCAAATGTACAAGTAAAAAACATTTCATTCATTACCTCATCCGTGAACATGATTAGCAAATTCCATCCCTGGATAGTGAAAAAAAATCTCCCATCATTCCACTCCTTCATAACATCATTACTATGCGTTCACACCAGACGCGGTAACGGCGGCAAAAACGCACTCCTTGCGCGTAGTTGGACGCTTGAGCATTTTGAGTTTACTCGCTTCATTTGCCGCGTAAAATTCTAGTAATTTGCATCATGGGAGGGGCTTCTGTGACTCTGCTTGGGCAAGCTCCTGATTGGTTAACGCGGCGTGAATATCTGCTAAAGTTAAGACTTTTCAACTTGCGCGTTTCCAACGCTCAATTAGTGTGTACTACGCTGCAGGATGCAGGGAAGTGTAACTCGTCAATGGCGTGGAAAGAGTTAAATACGCGTGCTGAATGAAATTTTCTGGACGTGCATGAGGCAGCATACTAACTCGACAATAATCTACAAATTTTTCTGCACTCTTACCTTCTTGATTCTCATTGATGTCACTGCAAAAGACACAATGCAGTTCCTTTATAAACTGACCGCTCAGACGAATATCCACATCCTCCTGACCGACCCTGAACACAAACACACACAGGTGTGAGATACACAATACGGTAAACACTACTGTAATCTACAGTGGCTGCAAATAACCCATGCCACAACAGAAAATAGTTCTGTAGCATGACTTCCTTTAATGGTGCTGTGTGTCGATTTTTAGTGGCAACTAGTGGAAGATCGCAAACTGTAAAATGCATAGAGAAGCTACGGTAGCTGTCACAGGACAAACATGTTATCATTTGAGACAATGTAGTGAGTAAACAGCTACATGTGGTCACCTGGTGACTCCATCTTTAATGTAGTAGATCAGACACTCTGACATCAGCGGATCTTCATTCAGATTCACCAGGTGAGGTGTCTGGAAAAATAAAAACACATGCTTATAAACACCTGGACATATCTTAGGCCTTTGGGGAAAAACTGAATGTGTTGTGTACGAGTGACAGGCTCACTTTTTTGGGTGAGAAGACGCCCACTGTTCCTCCATCCTCCCTCACAGACACGCCCATCTCAGCCAACAGTGACTCCCTAAAGAGTCATCAAAACTTCTTAATAATCTTATAATAATGTAAAATCTTTAGCATGTTTGAGAAGAATACCATATTGTTATTTAAATCATGTTACACAACAAAAAGGCTGTGCTCAGCTTCATTTAACCTCTTAAAACCCATCTAATCCGAGTCTATGGAATAATATTAGGCTTTCTTAGCAACAACTACTCGTTTAAGCAACACTTCATTTCTCATTAGACTGTTACAAACCGGTTCCAGTGTTTTATTCTGAAAATGCTCTTGGCATTTTGGCGTGTCATACAGATGAGATGATGTGTGAGTATCTATGACACACTGTCTGAGACTGATACATTGTTATAACCAAAAGTAACACAATTCTTCATGGATCGTGTGTGCATTCACCTCTCTTGTCGTATAGATTCAGTTTTTCTGAGTTTCTCCTCCCAGGTTTCGTTTAACTCGGCAATTATCTTCTCAGTTTCCTGTTCGACACACAGAAACAATGCAAGTGAGATTTAAACACTTGATCTACGTTTACACATGTAAAGGTTGGCTAAAAGCAATGTGCTTGACCTGATCTTTTCAATATGATAAACTTACTATAAAATTAAATTTCTTATTGACTATTTAACACACATATTTCACTATTCAAATTGGTATCAGTCAATCGCAGGTAACTCAGGAAGATGGGCGCATTTTAGAAAAAAGGACTGAACGTAACAGGACACTTTGGTTAATAAAAAAATGCTTTTAGTGTTTATTTCTTGCTTTTTTATACATTTAGGAGCTGTTTCCCAAACAGGGCTTGGGGGCGTGCACACCAAGCTTTTACGCCGGTGGCCGGCATATGTTTTCAATTGTGTCCAATGGAAGTGCCACGCTTTTCAAATATGCCAGCAGCTGGCAGTTTTTTCCACCCTTAAAGCCAGCGCTTGGCGGTTTTTTCATAGTCAGCGCTAAGTGCCCAGAATTTAAAAAAGTATTCAACTTTGGGTGAAAAGCTCAGCTCGTCAATGTCAGTTCTCACACGGCCGGCCAATGACAGCGGAAAAGGGGCGGTTCAAATATCATAACAACCAACTGGTGCATCGTTCAACGACGGATAAACAAAGCATAACCAAAGCACTCAGCTAATATAAGCTGCCAGTTGCCGCCTGCCAGGCGTTTTTAGCCACGTAAAAAGCTCCCCTTATCGTAGTACCAGACTAAAATGCATGTTTGAGCTGCATTCTTTTAAAAACATTTTGCAGTAACATATCTTAACATATAAAGAGTTCCAAAACGCGAGAAACGGCATCTAAAAAAGTTACCACCACATATTGTATCTGGTCAGTATTAAAAAATAAATTCTTAATTTTACGCAATATCCGATATACGGCATGTTATTGTGTCATATTTTCTCCCTTTTTTCCCAAAACGCGACAAACGCCACTCTTCCTCCTCTGCAGAATGCATTAAATCCACTTAACAAATCACAGCCCAGTGAGCGCACCATTACACACATTGTAAACAATAATCCCTGAATAATCACGGAATCCTTGCTTGTTCTCACACAACAGCATCAAGCTTCTGTCATGCTTCCACATTGACCCCAGGGAATCTTATGAAAAACTTTCCATTATTTTACTTAAATTCAAACGAAAATCGAGCAGGACCAAAACATTTTACAGCTGATTGCTGTCAAAAAAGTTCAGCGACGACGTCCCAAGGACGACAGCAGCAATGACAGTGCTCTTAATATACCAAAGTAAGTGTTTTGATTGATGACATTAATGTGTATACCACTAGTCAACTTAATGAATATAACATGGTACCAAACTCTTTATATATAAGTGCTATTGTTTTGTCGCAAGATGCACACCAGTATTGTATTTTATAAGTTATGTTTGTAAAAACTACTTAAATGTCCTAATATAACTAAAGCCTAGTAGTCCAGGATAAATCTAAACCGCCCCTAAATGTTTAAATCAGTATATAGACCAATTTCGTGTTTGCAAACAGAGATGACGTTTTTTTTGTGGGCGGAGCCAAACTGGTTGCAGAAAGTGACTGCTCCGCAGTAGGGTTGTGAAGTGTTTTAGCATTAAACCGTGATTTTTATGGATCCGGTGTTCTGTCGAAGTCTGATTCCCCTATGTTTCCCTTTACTGCACCGTTTCTTATAGCGTTTTAATCACGTTACGTTTATTTTTTAGATAGAGAAAAAGTTTAAATGGCTTGGCTACTGATATGCATGTATGTAATGTATATGTATTGTTCTTTTTTACTAAATCAATTATTTTTACAGTCTGAATCGCTAAAGTACATATAAAAGCAATACTATCATGTATTATATATAATAGCGTTTATTAAATATTTCATAATTTTCCTGTTTTCTATTATTTCTTCCTTATCTTACGTGTTTGTTCTAAAACTATTATAAAAGTATTATGTTTAAACATACATTAAAAAGGCCTGTTTATATATTAATAACACTTTACATCATGTGTGTGTGTGTGTGCTATATTTATATATTTATTAAGTATGTAAACATAATAATTTTAGAACAAACAGGAAGAAGACATAAGCTAAGATATAAGGAAATAAAAATAAATAATAGAAAACGAAAAAATTATGAAATATTAAAATTGTGATATTATTGCTTTTTCAGTATAAAAAACATTTATTCTGAATAAATTATAATTGTAACATGATAAAAACGCTATAAGAAACACATGGAGGTAACAGACTTCGACAGAACACCGGACATCTTCTCTACTTATTTTTTATTCTAATTATTAAAAGATTTCCAAATGATTTCCTCGCTCCATTCTGTCCGTTTAAGGGCTTATTGTAATCATAAACACCTACGTTTATCTTCTTCGACGATGGTATTCTGTAAAAATGAAAGCCATCTTTTTTGGAATTCTTATTCTGACACTTAACAGCACAACAGGACATTTTCTAGTGAGTTATCTTGCTCTTTTCACTCGTGTCTAATTCATTTCCACTGTTTTTATGCTACCGCATTGCGCGCGCAGCTTGAGGTGACGTAACTGTGACGTCTACTCTAAATTGGTCTATAGGAAGACTGTAGAAACATGCATTCGGACATACCATTCATCACACATACTACTATATAGTCGGAAAGTACATGATTTAAGATTCAACGACAGCCTTGGTTCATTGCAGATGTTGTGCAGGCTAGCCCCGCCCATTACCTGGAGTCTCTCAGCGGCTTCCTCTTTACTAATGACCTCAGTGGGACTTGTGGGCATCACGCCCTCCATCAGTGTATCCGTTGTAGCCTGATCATATGAGAGCGCTGGCTGATTCAGTGCACCCGATGGGCCTGCCAAAGCCAGATTGCCCGCATCAGACCCTGCGACAGAGAAAGAGTGGATGATGTCATCAGGGCTTAATAATATTGCCTACCGTATTCACCAGTGACTGTGTGATGTTAAGATTTATCTTTTCACACTGAGGACAATCAAGAGACTCATACGCAACTATTACAACAGATACAAACATTCAGTGATGCTCAAGAAGTCAGCACGATTCATAAAATGTCAGGTGGGTGTAAACCTATACAAAATGATTCATTATTATTTCGTCTTTGGGAAACATGTATGTATTTTAATAGCTTCTGAAGGACATTAGTAAATGAAAAAATAAGATATTTAAATAGGTCACATAAGTTTACATACACCTGACTTGTTTGTATCTATTGTAATAGTTGCGTATGAGTATCTTGGATCCAAAATGGCGTATTACGCCGAAAGGTGCAAGTTTGCATCCCTGTGTCTTTTGTGTTTACCTGAGGCAGTGATGAGGTTACTGAGTCCCTGAGACAAGAGGAGCTCTTTCAGTCTGTTTACCTCCTCCTTCAGCTCCCGGACCAGACGAGCATTTGGATCTTCATTGACCACAGCGTTACATTTGATTTGCTTTGCTCTGTCAGCATACCTGCAGAAAACACAGAGAGCGTTGAGGATCTTACAGTATTTAGATCAGAATGTGCCTCTAACGTACAGCTGTCATAAAGTGTCTTTACCTGAGAGTGCTAAGCGTTTCCTCATAATTAATATCTGCCGGACTTAAAGCAGCAATCATGGCCGTGCGAGAGTTTCCACCTTTGAAAACACAAAATTTACCATTGCTTGAGAAAAACAACAGGAAACAACATATACGGGTACGATGCAGAGCTTGTGTTCTCGTACTTCAATGGCAAAAGCCGATTTTACTTTATAGATATCAATTTCTGATATCTCTATTCTGTTGCCAGTTTGTTTGTCTAGACACAAACATACAAATTATTTCTTAAATATATACATGCATGTCCATTCATCTATACAAAGTTATTAAACACAGTTCACACACATATATGATGTAAACAAAAACTTTTATTCTGTTATAGATTAATCACGATTAATCGTTATGCTTTCCTAAAAAAATCCAGATAATTTACTCGCTCCCATGTCATCCAAGATGTTTATGTCTTTCTTTGTTCATTCAAAAAGAAATTAAGTTTTTTGAGGAAAACACTCCATATAGTGGACTTTAGTGGACGTCAACAGTTTTAATGCAGCTTCAAAGGGCTCTATATCAGGGATATTTAAACTTTTTGTGTGTGTGTACCACTATTTGTAATCAAGAATTTTCGTGGACAACCTCATAATACTCATAATAAAATATGTCTACACAAAGTCCTAAATTTATCTGCACTTCTAAATAGGCTTACTAGCACTAAAACTATAACTGGTCATCACATCAGTACAACAGATTTTTAAAACCTATGCTTAGAATATATTTTATTAAGAAAAAAAAAAATATTTTTTTATATTTTATTTTGCCTTTACACGGACCACCTGCAGTACCCTCACGGACCACTAGTGGTCCGCGGACCACAATTTGGGAATGGCCGTTCTAAACGATCCCAACCGGGGCATAAGCATCTTATCTGGCGAAACAATTGCCATCTTCACAAAAAAGGACTTTTAAACCACAACTTCTCGTCTTGCACTAGCCGTTTGATGCGCCAGCGCGACTTCACATATTACGTAATCACGTTAAAAGGTCACACTTTACAAATGTGAAAGCATATATGTATGATCCTTTTTAACAATAAAATGAGACAAAGACATTAATAAGTATCATTCGACATACAACAGACCCTTTTACATCCCACATGATCAAATAGCCTGCGCGCACTTTTGGCAACAGATGTGGTGTTGTTTCCCAGTGATTCTAACATGTTAGCAACTCAGAAAGTTTATCAAAATGGTTTCCCAGCATCAAAATGTCTGGTTGTTGCGTTTGGTTGCACTAATATAATATACTGATATACATATATACCATATTTTCCGGACTATAAGTCGCTCTGGAGTATAAGTCGCATCGGTCAAAAAATGCGTCATGAAGAGGAAAAAACATATAAGTCGCACTAGACTATAAGTCGCATTAATTTAGAAAATTATTATTCTTTTTGGGGGCATTTTGTTTGTTAAGTCTTTCTCTGTTGTCTTTAAGTTAATGTTTAACATTTTTTTTTTAGGAGTAGGCTAAAGGAGCAACATATAGCGCACTCTCGTGGCTGTGGATGGTAATGTTTTCTTTTGGTTCATGTTAGTCAGTATGAATTAATTTTGACATATACGTCGCACCTTACTATAAGTCGCAGGACCAGCCAAACTATGAAAAAAAGTACGACTTATAGTCCGGAAAATGTATCTGCTAACGTCTTTTATCCACTCAACTACAGTACACATATCTGGTAGCTGTTGAAAAAGTTGATAAGTCAACTTTTTAAAATAACTTTTTCTCTCTGTGTTGCTTCACTGCTGATTCTTGCCATACTTCCGTTGCCAAAATGCGTGCGCATACGTTGCCACGTCTTCATTGTGTACAAACAGTAAAAGGGTCTACAACATCGGAATGGTCCTTTCTCCACTCTTGTAATCACTGGAGCGGTAGTTTCGCATAGGTTATGCGTGACCTTTCGACATGATTTTTTTTTGCCGAAAATGACAATCGTTTTGCTAGATAAGACCCTTATGCCTCAGTTGGGATCGTTTAAAGCCCTTTGAAGCTGCATTGAAATGGCAGTTTAAAACAGCATTGACACTGTAAACTGTTGAGGTCCACTAAAGTCCACTATATGGATAAAATCCTGGAGTGTTTTCCGTAAAAAAAGCTTAGATAAACATAAACATCTTGGAGGACATGGGGGTCAGTACATTATCAGGATTTTTTTTATAAAAGTGGAATAATCCTTTAATGACTACGAGTATACAACCCAAGTAAAACAGCAAGAATTACCTAAATTCTCCCTCAATAACCATGTGAGCACCGAGTCCCTGTAAGGTATGAAGTCTGAACGTCTCTTCTTTGTGCTTTGCTGTGGAAAAGAGTGCAACTGTTACACTTCAGCAAGATCTTGAAGGAATAATTCACCAAATTATACCATAATTTACTCGCCCTCATGCCATCTCAGATGTACATGACTTTCTTCCTTTAGTTAGACACAAATAAATTATTTTATATTAAAATGCCATCATATGCACGTTTACCGCTTTTATCTGTATGTTTACAATTATACCATACATACTGATCACTATTTAAGCTGAAAAATGAATTGTTGTCTCTCACAAATGTATCATTTTGCTTTAGAAGACATTTATTAACCCGCTAGAGCTGTGTGGATTACTTCTGTAGGTATATTTACATTAAAACTTGCTCTTCTCTTTCAAAAGAAGCATTTCTAAATCTGGTTGTCATAAACACATGAGTACCGTCCACTCCAGTAACTGGTGAGAGGCAGATGACGTGAACTTCACTGCTTTGTTCTTATTAGTAGTCGCTCCCGAAAGTCGCTCATAATTTGCATAGTTAAACATTTCCCAACTTTGTCGCATGACTGGACACACCCCATCCAGTTGCCATTCTGTCACTCTTGTCACCAGAAGTCGCCAAGCTTCCATTGAAATCAATGGCCGTTTCTCAATATGCGTTCTTGTCTGTACTGGTGTGCTTGTGGACTTGTGAAATGTCATTAGTCGCGGACCAAGTACTGTTCCAAATCAAAGTTCGCAACAAGCCAAAGTTCACATAAAATCCCCGGATGTGTTCTTGATCCACCCATTTTATCGAGGATGCATCAGAGGAGACTTTTGTGGACTTATGACAGCGAAGTTTCCCAGAATGCATTTCGTGTCAGGAGTTCGTTCTTCCGAGTCTGAACTTGCAAGTTCGAACTACGAAGGACACAAGTCCGAGTTTGGCGTACTTGGTATTGAGAAACGGCTAATGAGATTGCGTTGCTCTGCTACTTCTAGTCGCTGCTAGTCTGAATGCAGCTTGTGAAGGATGGATGTTGGAACTTTTTTAGTGTTGAAATCAGAAGCACCATTTACTACCATTAAAAAGCTTAGAACAGCCAGGACATTTTTGAATATAACTCCGCTTACATCACATCGAGAATGGTTTGAGGCGAGTATATCATGGAGTAATTTTCATTTTTGGCTGAACTATCCCTTTAAGAAAATAACATGATGGCATCTTAGTAGAATATTATTTATTTGGGTTCAACTAAAGAAATGAAGTCACATACATCTGAAATATCATGAGGTCAATTATGAGTCATTTTTGAATAAGCAAATCTTTAAAAATAAGAGAAAAAGTGGAAAGAAGACACAGAATGTAAACAAACCTAAAGAGCTTTTAAATAAAAATACTTCTCACCATATCTGCCAGGGCCGAGATGACTTTTCCCAGTGTTGTGAGAGATTTATTAATATTGGCTCCTTCCTACAAAACATACACATGTCAGACTCCCTTTTTGCATGATTTAACCCTTTAACTGCAGATACAGGACACTGACCTTTAACCTCATGCCTTTAGCACCAGATGAGTCTGCTCTCTCACTTCCAGCCAGATCAACCAGACTGATCTTACTCACCTGAAACCAACCAGATAAAAATAAAAGTAACTCGATTAGGGCTGGAACGACGCGTCGACGTAGTCGATTACGTCGATTACGTAATTACGTCGATTTGCCGGAAATGCGTCGATGCGTCGCACTGTTTACATTTTGAAATGAAGGCGGCTTCAGCTCCGACCGGGTGATACAAGTGTTATACCAAACAGACAGAACGCGATCAAAAGTGTGGGAATACTTTAAGCAGAGACCAAATAAAACACATACTGTGTAAAACTGAAATGGCATACCACAGCAGCGCAACACCTGTGTATGATCATCTTAAAAGAAGAAAACCTGGAGCTCTCCGACCTCAAAATGACGAGACGTCAGCGTAAGAATTTGAACTATTACAGTAAGTTTTTATACTTACTCTATAAACAATAGAATCAATACATATTGTGCTTAATACAGCTGCGTTTACATCTTCGTTTAATACGAGCTGCGAGACGCCTGACAGACGTGACATTGCATCGCTTCTGGGCAGTATGTTGAAACAGTAAATAAAGAGCAGGACATGTTTTTATATTAAAAAGTTATGAAATAATAAGTTACTGTCACATTGAGAACTGATAGGCATGTGCCCGCGTGCACTGAAAGCCAGCTGGCAGTGCGGAGTTCCCAATGAACGTCTTTTTTGCGAATATGTGCGCAGATATTACAGAAGCTCGTCTTGTAAGGTATTCCTGACATGCGTTTATTTAAAGTAACAGCGGCGTAAACGCTGTTTATAAAATATTAGAAGATCATACTAACTGAACTTGTTTTTTACCCGGAACTTAAGAAAAGTTAAATGTTAAAGTTAAATGAGAATGCAGTACTACTAATAGTAATAATATTAACAGTAATAATATAACCATTACATCTTATATAAGGGTTCATGAATCACAATGAACTTATTTTTACTTCAGTCTGAACTAATGCTGAGTTAATGCATGTACTAATCATAAACTAATGTTTAAAATATTAATATATGCCTATTTTATTGTTTAAGGTGAATAATGCCTCTTTTAAAGTGGCACTGCCACTTTATTTTTCATGTTGAACATTTTGGTTTGTGTGTTTGTTTAATTAAGAAAATGCTTAAATAAAATGTTGGCGTTAATGGCAGATGTTACATTTATTATTTGTTGGGGAATTATATGTATAAAAAAATCATTAGACTATTCGATTAATCGAAAAAATAATCGATAGATTAATCGGTTGAAAAAATAGTCGATAGTTGCAGCTCTAAACTCGATGAAAGTACATCTTAACCACAACAATCCTATTTATAAATGTATACACTCCACTTTTTTAGAAAATCTACTCATTTTCCAGCTCCCTAGAGTTAAACATTTGATTTTTACAGTTTTGGAATCCATTTAGCTGATCTTCGGGTCTGGACGTACCACTTTTACCATAGCTTAGCATAATCTATTGAATCTGATTAGACCATTTAGCATCACGCTCAAAAATAACCAAATAGTTTCGATATTTTTCCCATTTAAAACTTGACTCTTCTGTCAGGATTCCAAAACGGTAAAAATCAAATGTTTAACTCTACGGGAGCTAACAAATTAGCATATTTTCAAAAAAAGTGGAATGTCCCTTAAAATATGTATCATATGGTGTCAAAAAGACGTTAATATAATTTTAACTTCATTTGTTACACTGGAATTGGCAGGTGATGTATAGCAAAGTCTCTTTTGGGTAGTCGCGCCACTAGGCGGCCATGTTTGCAATGCCTTTGGGGAGTTATTTCAGTCATGCAATACTAGAGTCCCATCTACTTAAATGGGAAAAGACAGATCTCTCTAAAACCGTGTATTAAAATCACAATTGAAAAACATAATGATTTGTTCTTTTAACTAAAAGGAGGGACCTTTGTGACCATTCATAGTAAAAGGAGTGCTTAATCTTGTTATCCGATATCTTTGTGTATAGTACATTGCACTCTGGGATACAACACATCATGCAGGGGGTGCTTATATTGAATAATGCACTTTTTGACAAATGTAATAGATCAAGCGGCAGAAATAGTATGAAAAGTACAGTATGTTATTTCGAACACACCCAACAAGTGTCTTTTAACACACACACACACACCTTTTCAGTGTCCAGGTTGGTCATGTTGTCATGTCGGCGCTGTGTGAAGAGGATTGTAAAGACCGCATGAGAACGACTGCTGGTCTCGTTCATGTTAGTAGCAGCAACCGTCCTATAAATGACAGACAAGATACAGTTTTTAAAAAATGCAAAAACATAAATGCTCCTTTTGCAAAGACAGTTATGAGTAAATCATTCATACGTCGACTCCCTTGAGTGTCCACACTGTGGAGCTATAAATCATTGCTGTGTTTGTTCGATCACCTGACCAACGCATGACGTGTGTTTATCTAATCTACAGTCTGATTACAGTAACACATTACAATGTTCACAACACCAAATGTCTTTGTTTCTGCCAAATATTTTACCTTCTGCCTGTTAAGATTCAGCCCCTTGGGTCCCTTCCCAAAAGTGAACAATTGCAATTCAAAAATCAAAGCAAAATGTTTAATTCTCAGCATTCTCACAAGAGTTTCAAGTTTATGGGTTGTGGATATTGTAAGAGTAATTTCTGAAATGCTTTCGCATTCCGCAAGGGTCCACGAATGGGGCATGACACAAATTTCGTCATCAGAACAGTATGCATGCACTGTACGTGTACCGACAAACCGCGTGTACTTGTTATGCATAGATCAATTCTGTGAGTTGACCGTGCGCGTATGTTTGCAAATGCGTAAAAAAGCAAACTATACTCCAGGCTTAATAATACCTGGCTTTGTTGCCAGTGTCCATAAGGTCAGCAATATCACTGAAGTTGGTGACAGCCATTTTGGAGAGGTCTTCTACGTAAGGTCCCATTATAGGATGTTCTCTCACCCGCAGGGACTCCCGGCTCTTTGGGTTCAACAGGTCTCGTACCCGCTCGCAATAAATCTCCATGTACGAGACCTACCAAGAAAAAACATTTCTTTAAGTCACATGATATTAAAGTAGCAATCCGTTTGCCTCTCTGGCGCCATCTCTGTTTAAAACATAGAATTGCAGGTCACTTTACTTATCTTTACATGTAAACAACTGAAAAACAGAGGAACACAGACATACCTCTACAGAATAGGACAGGTCAGGATCAGTGTTAGATGCTGTTTGTCTAAATAAATCTTCACACATCTATGGGACAAATAATATATGGAGATAAGACAGACATAAGAGTAAGAAAGTTTATACACACATATCATTTTGGACCATGTTTCTTTTCATATAAATACCTGTGGTATAATGCCTTGCTGACCAGGTTCTTGTTTTCCCATCATTGTGTATGATTTTCCTGCTCCAGTTTGTCCATAAGCAAAGATACACACATTATAACCCTCAAAGGCATGAAGCAACATCTCCTCTCCAATGTCTTCGTACACCTTCCTCTGAGACGCGAAGGACGGATCCTCCTCCTGTAACAAGATAAGCTTTTGATAAGCTTGGTTCATGCATGTGTCCCATTTGTATGCATTTGCCAGGTCCATGTACAGTTCGTGTGATGCATATTTCCATACAAATTTCATGCTTTGTGTGTGTAGGTCGCACATGTGCATACAGAAGAATGTAGTACGACGCCCAGGAAATGCATTGCATTTTGTCGCAATACAATCAGGTCAAATATCAAGTCAAATAAACGATGCTTTGCAAGGCTGTGTGTTCGACTGTGCACGTACGTTCATGTACACGTAAAACACTAACTATACGCCGGCCTTTATGAACAGGGCTGTATCTCAATTCACTTAATTCACTTAATAATTGTACGTTATCTAACGGAAACTTTCCGCCTACTTCAACACGTGTGTACGCACATGAATTTGTTCTTCTACTTGTTCTTTTGTGAATTTGGAGTGTTTTACATGAGCATCCGCGTGCACGAAGTTGGCAATTTGCATAAAACACGCCCATCCAGCTCCATATAAGGGCTTTCCGCGGTGCTGCTCCACTGAAAATTTTTAGAGCAGTTTGTCAACAAAGCAAAAGAGCTTGAAAAAAAATCCATGATCATATTTATTATCGGTATTATTCTGTTTTGCTTTGCATTTCTTATTTGGGAGGTTTTGCTGTCACTGAAGGAAGCCAGTGCTCTCCTCCGACCGGAGTAACATTAAAGAAGTATTGGATACTTTAACAAATATGACATTTAATAATATGACAGAGACGCGCATCTGTATCTAAAATTAAACAGACAGATCATCAAGTGATTGACGTTGGGACTTCTCATTTCATTTACATGCCGTTTACCATATATTCCAGACTATAGACGGTTTCAGCAGTAACAACATAAACAAGCGGCTGTTGTGGTCCGCACGTAACTTCCGGTAAATCCACTAAGAATAAAAAACAAAAAAGTTCTTTAAACGTAGTTTATTTATATAACAAGCAAAAAAACAACACATAGATTACCTAGGAAACCAAAACATTTGTTATTTTCGACGAGGCATTTGTTCAAGAGATCAGTTTAGCAACTAGTCAGTCCATTAAAAAAACGAAACCGGAAGTAAAGTTCGGATCCAGACGTGTATCGCGTCTGCGCACGTGCGTCCGATGAAACCGTCTATAAGTCACACTTTTTTTCATAGTTTGGCTGGTGCTGCGACTTACAGTCAAGTGCGACTTAGAGACAACATTACCGTCTAAAGCCACGAGAGTCCACTATATGCTTCTCCTGTATTTATGTAATTCAATGAATTCAGTGATGTGGAATTACGAGCCTGCGAACTTGATTCGCGTTGGCTTGTTCAGTTCATTTAGACTATCCAGCCTTCCAGGTATGTTCTGTATGCTATGGTGTATCGTGTAAATAACTGTTTGTATTACGTTAACGTACGGAAACCTAAATAATATATATAATATAGATCATGTTTATATAATATATAATAATATAAAATATAATAATGTAAATGTTATATGGGTGATTCTCACGAAAACTTGGTTGTAAAAATGTCAAGCATGAAAATGTAAAAATTGCTTAAATTTACTTTTTTTTCCACCAGACATTAGAAACAAAGTCTGAAGTATATGGGAACATTAATTTAAAAACTTTTACTTATCATTTAACACTTTTTGTAACATAATTTCAAAAATAAGTCCTAAAAAATCTCATTAACGCAACAGTCAGAAAACATCAACACTGTTAGAAAAGCTAATATATTTTCACATTTTTAAAACTTGATTATTAATAGTCATGCACAGTAAATTGAAATTCTGAAATAATATTTATTTTAAATTTAACGTTTTTTTTATTTTGTTTTATTTAGCTCATATACCGCAACACCTTCCACTATTTACAACTATTTTTTTTTTATATTTCGAAGAAACCTGACACATTTTTAAAATGACATGACAAACCTGAAAGAAAATAATTTGGAGATTCTGCACATGCATTTAAAATCAAAGTATTATGCTTCTATTAATTAAATTAACATTTAATAAGCATCTGTTGCGGTAATGATACATAGGTTTCGGAAATTAGGTTAATTATTTCGGTAATGAGAATACGTATACTAGCCTGAGATTTTGTTAAAAACAAATTTTAAAGTAGAAAGTCTGATAATATTTACAGCATCATGCGTTCAACACTCTTAAAACGAATGTGTTAAATTAACACATCTTGTGTCTAGTTAAGGACAACACATCTAGTGTGTTGTTTTTAATTTAACACATCTCTGTGTTATTTTTGGAACAACACACGTTGTGTTGTTTTAACACATCTTGTGTTGTCCCTTTTATTTTTTATGAACTTAAATGACACATAATGTGTTAAAAACAACACATAATGTGTTAAATATTTTAACACAAAATAATGTGTTAAAATTAACACATCCTGGATGTGTTAATTTTAACACACTGTTTTGTGTTAAACTATTTAACACATTATGTGTTATTTTTAACACATTATGTGTCATTTCGTGTTGATTTTGAGTTCATATAAATAAAAGGGACAACACAAGATGTGTTAAAACAACACAAAGTGTGTTGTTCCAAAAATAACACAGAGATGTGTTAAATTAAGGACAACACACTAGATGTGTTGTCCTTAACTAGACACAAGATGTGTTAATTTAACACATTTATTTTAAGAGTGAAGTTCAAAACTGTTTTATTGTGTAGTCTTTGAAAAAAATATTAAAGAAAAAACATGAGAACAGGAAGGCTGAAATAAGATGGTCTTGATGACATATGCTGCCTACAAATGTGAGCTCTGAAGGCTGCAGCCATCAGATTGAGAAATGGCCAGCTAATGTCAGCTGGATATCACAAAACATTTGTGTAAATAAGATGAAAAATATTTCCTTGCTGGATATGATTTGGTCTTCTGACCTTTTACCATTCTGTATCTGTTTCGATTAGAGAGAGAGAAACCACCAAACCACCGCACCACTGACCACATTTACACACTACAGACGCTAGTCAATCAACACGTTCATCATAAAAACAAAGGCAAAGTTTATGCATGTTTCGTTGACTTTAAAAAAGCATTCGACTCGATATGGCACGACGGCTTATACTATAAAATTCTACAATCAGGCATAGGAGGAAAAGTATATGACATCATTAAATCCATGTACTCAGAAAACAAGTGCGGAGTTAAAATCGGTGACAAAAGAACAGAATTTTTCAGTCAAGGGCGTGGGGTGAGACAGGGCTGTAACTTGAGTCCAACTCTATTTAACTTATATATTAATGAGTTAGCAGTGTTACTGGAACAATCCAGCACACCCGGTCTCATCCTAAACAACTCAGAGATTAAAGCTCTTCTGTATGCAGATGATCTGGTGCTATTGTCAGACACTGCACAAGGTTTACAGCAACACCTGGACCTGCTGGAGAAATACTGTCAAAACTGGGCCCTGACGGTCAATCTGAAGAAAACTAAAATTATGATTTTCCAGAAAAAAGCAAGATTACAGGATAACAGATACACATTTACTCTAGGAAACACTGCACTAGAACACACCTTACACTACGACTATCTTGGGTTAAAAATCAGCGCATCAGGCGGTTTTGGTCTCGCGGTAAATGCACTTAAAGAGAAAGCTAGACGAGCATTCTATGCCATCAAAGGCAAATTTAAACAAACAGACATTCCTGCTACAGTTTGGTGTAAAATATTTGATAGTGTAATAATGCCCATAGCTCTGTATGGTTGTGAGGTTTGGGGTCCACAATGCCTAACAGATTACTCCAAATGGGACAAACATCCAATGGAATCCCTGCATGCTGAATTCTGTAGAAATATTTTAAGAGTTCAGAGAAGAACACCTACTAATGCATGCAGGGCTGAATTAGGCAGATATCCCCTAATAATACACATCCAAAAACGCTCCCTTAAATTCTGGTCACACTTAAACTCAAGTCCCCCGAACACACTTCAATATGAAGCCCTTAAAACTCAAGAGAAGAGACCTAAAACCAGTCCCATCTGTCAACTGGCTCTAAAACTCCAGACCAGAACTAATAAACGCAAACAAACCACAATAAACCAAATCATTAAAGAAAGTCAAACTTTATATTTGGATCATTGGGATAATGAAAGTAAAAACCAAAGTAAACTAGAATGTTATCGGGCACTAAACAGAAAATACAGTCTGTCAGAATATCTCTCCACTGTTAGAGATGTAAAGCAGAGACGAATCCTCACTAAATACAGACTCAGTGATGACAGTCTGGCAATAGAGAAAGGCCGACATAGACAAACATGGCTCCCAAAAGAAGAGCGAATCTGTGTCCATTGTGACAGTGGTGAGATCGAGACAGAGACACACTTTCTCCTTTACTGTGGTAAATATAAAGAGCTTAGAGAAAAACACTTTGACAAAATCTCAAAGCTCATACCAGAGTTTCATAGCTCTTCAGACTCAGATCAAATGAAGATGTTACTGGGGAAAGACAGACACCCATCAGTTGCTGCTAAATTCATTTATCAGTTACACACCATCAGAAATAATCCACAGCCCTGATCTTGTACAGTATTTTTATTTTACCTCTCATCTGCCCCCATAAATGTACATTTGTATACTTCATATGTTTATATTTCAAAGTCTACTTTATATTGTAAATATCCTCTGATTCTATTTTATTTTGCAGTAGTACTTCATCCATCACCCAGCACCTTAGCTTAATTGCACCTTAATGTTTGTTAATATTGTGTTATTGTATGTTTCTCGTTTTATGTATAATGCTTTGGCAATATTGTAAGTGACACAATCATGCCAATAAAGTTCTTTAAATTGAAAATTGAAATTGAAATTGAGAAAGAGAGAGAGAGTGAGAGAGAGAGAGAGAGAGAGAGAGAGAGAGAGAGAGAGAGAGAGAGTGAGAGAGAGATTCAATTGAAAATTGAAAATTGAATTGAGAGAGAGAGAGAGAGAGAGAGAGAGAGTGAGAGTGAGAGTGAGATTCAATTAAAAATTGAAAATTGAATTGAGAGAGAGAGAGAGAGAGCGAGAGAGCGAGAGAGCGAGAGAGAGAGAGAGAGAGAGAGAGAGAGAGAGAGAGAGAGAGAGAGAGAGAGAGAGAGAGAGAGGCTGTATCCGAAAGTTTAGACAGCTGACTTGTTCCCTCGCTGCCTTATGAGACAATGACTTTGGCTGCATAATGGCAGCTCCGAGAAATGCTTTAGGACAGACTTCATAGGCAGCAAAATTGAATTCAGGTTGAAATGTAAGCAGCCCTCTCTGTGTTCCGGGATGTCGCAAATCTGCTTGAGGTGCGGAGGTCTGATCGACCCACCCAATTCACACGAGCTCTGTGTGCTCTGCTTGGGGCTTCTCCACCCAAAGGCGGCAATTGTTGGCTCAGGGTGTCCCTTATTGTGAGGATCTCCCGATGAAGGTGCTCAGGACCCGGCTCAACATCGCCCTTGGAGGTTTCTTACTGCAGTGTTCCACTGCCGGCAAAGAGCTGCTGGTGGTCGTCCTCCCCTCGCTCAATCGGTTCAGTTTGTCGCCGAGAGCCTGTGTCCTGAACCGGGAGCCGCCAGGTCTGTTTCCTTTGGGTTTCCGGCGGAGGAAGATGAGATGTCTCTGACAGCATTGGATGGAGACTGGGACCAGGCTCCACATGGTGCATCAGACACACAGCCATCCTTCTACAAGGAACTGGTGCGCATTCTCTTCAAAGCCGTGCAGGACTTGGAGATTGAGTGGAGCACCCCACAAGAACCCCAGAGAAGCAAGCTTGACTTTTGTTTTCTTCACTCAGGCCGCCCCGCTGATGCTTGGAGGAAAGTCACCAAATCGTGGGCTACCCCTCCCCCCATTTTTTTTCTTAGGTAGGCTACCTGTGTATTCCCCCCATCAAGGACGCTGTGGCTGCTCACCTCTGCCCCTTGTCCACTTCCTTGGATGGTGTGGCACAGCTTTGAGGGTAGTGAAGCCTCATGACAGCACACCTGTCCGAAAAAGCATACCCGTGCCGAGAGAGGCTCTGTCTGCATTGCACACTATGGCGGTCCTACAGATCTTTTAGGCGCAGGTGCTTAAGGCTCTAGATGAGGGCAGCACGGATCTAAATACCGTCAGGGATCTGAGAATGGCTACGGATTTCACGCTAAGGGCCACGAAGACCACTCATGGTGGTCATTCACAGTCACGCCTGTTTCTCCATCCAGCCTGTTTGGCGACACGGTGGGCACAATCACAGAGCATTTCTCGAAAGCGGTGAAGAGCTCTAAGGCTGTGAGCCACTTCCTACTTCACCACCCTGTGTCTCATGGACCAGAACCGGTTGTGCATCACAAGAGTCCCTGGCACAAATCCTCCAGTATATGATGCAAGAAACTGGGTCCTGGGGGACTGCCGTCCGGAACGAAGCCGCTCAAAAACAGAGCATTTTTCTCCTCAGTTGGTTTTGTGTTGCTCGCCCCAGGGCCCGTCCTCACATAAGCGTCTACAACACGCCCCCCCCACTCTCGAACACGGCCCACATGCTGCGAAGACAGCAGAGGCGGAAAGGGTTAATGCACAGTCCTAATGAATTGCGCAGCAACCCGCTTTCTGTCACGGCGCCGGGCGCCTTTAGGCCATCCTCTCTGGTGTCTGTGACTCACGCACTGCGCAGAAAGGAGGTGCCGCCTTTAGTCTCCCTTTGTCCCTCGCCCCCAGGCAGCAATCTGACGCTGCAGACAGCGCACGTTGTGCGGTCGCAGGTAGCTGAGATGCTGGCACCCATGGGATCCAACTTTGTGGATCTTGTGATCCAACTGATGTTGCAGCGCCTAGATGCGTGGCGTGCCATCGCTAGGTTGTTTTTGATACCTGAAAGTGGAAAGAAAGCATAACATTAAATTAACATGTCTCACAACATGGGAGAAAAAAATTTATGTACACATCATCATATAGCATAGACTTGTTGCGTTGTGTTGTGTGTGTGTCATGTACATTTCCTAACACTGTAGTGTGTTTTTTGCTAATTACACCTGCTAGTAACATCTCCAAACCTAACCTCTCTCTCTCCTTCCTTCTGTACTCCTCGAGCCATTCTGGGTTGCTGTTAAGTTTCTCCCTGAACTTTGTCAACCTGGCCTTTGCTAAAGCTTTTTTCTCACTTGCTGACTGTCTACAATGAAGCATCATAAAGCAAAATATCAACAGTTATTACATTTTAAATTTATATTAAATTCATAAGAGATATTTAAATGTAATAAACAATATGCTTAAATTCTCATTTCCGAAACAGAAGTTCTCTTTACCGCAACTGCTATTAAATGGTTGCGGTATATGAGAATGGTGTTGCGGAGGATGAGGTACCCCAGTATGTTTTGCTAAAAATAGAGAAGCCACGTAGGCTTTGCTCATTTTTTATTCAGTGCATATAATTAGACTTTAATAAAGAACATTTTCATAAAAATTTTTAAATCAAACAATTTTCAAAATGTAGAAAACTACCTGTTTCGGTAATGATAATCAAAATGTCGTGTAAGCATTCTGACAAGAGAATCTTTCAAATTTAACTGGAAAGATATAAAGAGATGATCTTACCTGGTAGCCATCTTGAAGTAACTGGTCCATGTGCTTGGTCACTCAAAATCAAACTTTATTAAAATTCTGTATGTGTGCTTAAACTGTTCTCAAAAAGTGTTGCGGAAGATGAGAACATCAGGCATGGAAACATCAATTTCCTAATTTTTCTTCATTATTATTATACATGAATATTCAGTAAATTATTTTTCTGTCATCTAAAGTAGTCTAGCAAAACATCCATTTATTTTTTTTCTAAATATTTTTGTTTTAATATGTTTAAATTACAGCATAACGCATGTTCAAACACAGCCGGACGCATTGCGGTAATGAGAATTTCAGCAGAAAATGAGATAAAATTGACAAATTATAAATTCTTATGTTGAAATCACACATTGTGCAAGGTAGAACACAGTATTGTGTTAATTCTGAGGCTTTTTAATATTACTATATTACACATTTCATATCTAAAATCATTAGTGCCGTGGTGTTTCAATGGTTTCGTGAGAATCACCCATATATCAACATTATTATAAACATTATAATTATAGCCTAGTATTTGAATATAGCGTATTTGATTATTGCGTACATGTGGTTTTTGAAATGTTTCATATATTTAGAAGAAACTCTGATGCAAACATTTTTGATGAATCAAGATTTGTTTGTATGCACATCTTACACACAAATTTGTGTGTACGCATGCTTAGTGAATGAGACCCAGTGTATGTTGTGAGAAAAACATTTTTCAATGTATTTTAGTATTAATAAAAATAGCTGTTGCCTCTGTTGCGGTGACTGCCAATCAGTCACTCACAGAGGTTTCGGGCGAATGCTGTTTGACTCGTGTACCAATAACAATGTCCTATCTTCACGTTCTATATTGATTTATTTACATATGGTTTAAATATAGTTTACAAAGGTCACAAATTCTTACAGATGTTACATATGGCTTTCCAATGCCATTTCAATCACGTTCAAAACTGGTATGCTCATTACCCGCACCTGTGCAGCATTTCTTCTTTACCCATTTTATACATTTCCCCAAACTCAATACTCCACCTAGTGTACAAAATAAGAACAACACCATAAATGGCTCTTACACACCGGCCCCTAATTGTAAATGGCAGGCAGACATTACAATTCAAAAATATTATTACAAAGAGCCATACAAAAAACATTAAAGATACAAATCCACAATAAAATTCACAATATCAAATGTCACTATTACGTTTCCTTTTGTCATAACTCAATTTTGCCACTCGCTCCTATAGCAAAGGCAAATATTTTCTTGACAATTATTTTGTTTACAGCAACACTCTTACTGAAGTCATGATTATAATGTTGATTAAGTATTTCCACCAATTTATACACTGAAGTGCTAATAACAGTAACAGGACACATGATCTAGTTCTTAAAATCATTTCGTCCTAGAGGGATACACATATATAACCCACCCAATAGGATTCTAACAGCGTAAAATCCCTCACATCACTGTTTATAACTTCACAAGCTTCAATTAACTTAGAAGCATTTACCCCAATTAGTAAATCCACATCAGCATCTATTTGAGGAATGATAACATCTTTCAAGTATGACTATTTGTCAGAATAAAATGTCCATCACCGGCCCCTGTATGCCAGTATGACTGAACTGGAGTAAACACATAGCTCATTATTAAACAATTTTACATTCAAGTAGATGTCTTTGGATAAATGTGCAAAATAGTTGAATGTGATTGGCCACACACTGCACAAGTCAAGCGCCTATCGCAATCCTTGTTCCTGTGTCCAACACAAAGACAGCCAAAACATAAACCATTATCCTTCAAGAATTCAAGCTTTTTCCTGTGTGCGCTGCATTTGTGAACACCACACCAATAGGTGACCACATTTGCAACACAGACATTTGACTTGTAGTCTTGATGTTTGGTCAGAGTCTTGAGCTTGTATTAATTTACTGTCTTTAACAACAGTTGTTGCAAAGCTGTTTCTGCTTTTAACCTTAGGCTGAGATTTCAGTATTACAACTTGAGAACCTTGGATGTCACCAAATGGATCTGAAGACATTCTTACTTGACGTTCAATAAATTCAACAACATCTTTAAATTGTGCTCTCCTTTTACACTTTTCCAAAATGTCACATGAAAGAGTTCTCCACTTTTCGTGTAGTTTGCAAAGCAACTTCATGACAACGGTCTTCAAATTACTTGGCATCTCCAACTCCTTCAAACCTTTAACTTCTTCCATGGCATTACTGCACCCACGAAAATAGAGAGCATACTCTGCAAGGAGCTTGCATCCTCTAGCTTCACAGGCCATCCAACGTACTTTTCCCAAAAGAGCAGCAGCTATTTTTCTGCATTAATGTCCAGTTATTCTTCAGAAACTTCTCGATTTATTGCACTCATATTCACAGAGTTTGAGTCATATAGATTTTAAAATGTAGGCAACCAATACATTTGGACTTACGCCTTTAAATGTACATACATCAAGAGTTATTTCAAGCCCCGCAATGCATACCTTATTGCTGTATTTATTTCCACTCGATACGGATTTCAGCGTCGTAAATTAACTGTTGCAGGTCCTTGATGCACTTTACCTCCGTCTATGCAGTCAAACTCCGAAACGTTGCAGCAAATCCGTGACAAACAGAAGTTCGGCGAGCGTCCCAGAAACGCATGGCGATCCAAGAACATGCAAGTAATCCAATGAATGTTCAAAATCAAATAATCCTCACGGAGCGTTCAAGTAATCCACAAAGAGCATGCCAATCCACCAAGAGCTCAGTTTTGACTTATGTTGCGGTGACTGCCAATCAGTCACTCACAGAGGTTTCGGGCGAATGCTGTTTGACTCGTGTACCAATAACAATGTCCTATCTTCACGTTCTATATTGATTTATTTACATATGGTTTAAATATAGTTTACAAAGGTCACAAATTCTTACAGATGTTACATATGGCTTTCCAATGCCATTTCAATCACGTTCAAAACTGGTATGCTCATTACCCGCACCTGTGCAGCATTTCTTCTTTACCCATTTTATACATTTCCCCAAACTCAATACTCCACCTAGTGTACAAAATAAGAACAACACCATAAATGGCTCTTACAGCCTCATTTCTCAACATTTTTCTGTACTGGAAAAAATCTAAAGAAAAGCAGTACAGCATCATCCCCTTCTGTAGCACATGGAGTTGAGGATAAATTTAGCTAAAACAAATTAAAAATGCAAATTAAAAAATTATATACATCACACACTTTTTCCCCCACAGTATTTTCTACAATAGCCATCATTTATGCATAGTCAGGAAGCAGCCTTGGTCAGAAAGTGATGTTTAAAGCGACAGAAGCTTACCGAGCTATGAGACCAGTACGAGTAGTCAAATGTGAAGTTTTTGGGTGCATCCTTGGGTTGTTTGGGATTAGCAATACCTGTAACAAACACATTTACAGCACGTGAGATAACACATAATGCTCAGAGCATTCATTGGTGTATGAGGAATAGCATCTCGGTCTGTAAGTTGGTGCACGTAAAAGCTTCTCGTATCATTGACTCTGTAAACTACAAAGTTTTATGGTTTTCTGCACTGTTGTAAGTCACTCTGGATAAAAGCGTCTGCTAAATGTAAATGTAAGTCCCGTGAGAAGAGATGTTAGAAGGAAACCAAAGGGTGGAGAAAAGCTGCCGGGTAACAATAGAGCAGAACTCACATACAGGCCTGTGTTTATGCTGGAGGGGCATCAAAGCAAACAGACTGCCAGCCGAAAGTTTTGAGCGCAGGAGAGAGAGAAAATATATCTAGGGGCATCTCTTCACGGTTATAGTAAGGTACAGATTGAGATGGTAATGTTGCACAGAAGAGAGGAGGAATGTGAGGTCTGGCAGGCAACACTGTGATCGTCAGGATTTTATAGCGGTTCATGACTGTGGTTCAGAAGGCGTGTGTTTCCCAACCCTCAGATATTTCCCTATATGGGAGGAGACGCTGGTGTATTTTGGGATATTATCACAGTAATAAGAGTTCACTGTACAACTTAAATCCCAAAAGACCATTTACTGAAATGTAAATGCAAAAGTTGTTTATTCAAAAAACTTTAACAAATCAGATCATATAGGCCCAGATTTACACGTCACCTATCTAGTACTCATCCATGTTGTTGTAATATATGAAGGACCTAGGAGGAGGCAGATGACAATACCACTACAGCGTCTATTTAACTAACAATATGAGAGCAATAGCTGTATGATAATCTTGCAAAACGCAAATTACAACTTTCAAGACCCAGAAAGGCAGCATCATTAAAATAGTCTGTGACTACAGGTGGTTTAGTCTTCATTTCACAAAGTGACAAAAAATACTTTTGGTGCTCAAATAGTCAATTGTTGGTACTTATAAACGAACAGCCATAGGTATACAGCGGGAAAAATAAGAATTTGACACATCAGCATTTTTATCAGTAAGGGGATTTCTAAGAGGGCTATTGACACAAAATTTCCACCAGATGTAGCCATCAATATATTGAATTCATACCAAAAATCTGAACATTTAAGTATACAAGTTGAGTCATAATAAATAAAGTGAAATGACATAGGGAATAAGTATTGAATACACTTTATTTAATACTTTGTAGAAAAGCCTTTGTTGGTAATTACACCTTCTAGACGCCTCTTTTATGGAGAGACCAGTCGTACGCATTGCTCAGGAGTGATTCTGGCCCATTCTTCCACACAAATGGTCTTAAATCTTGAAGGTTCCTTGGACCTCTTATAAACTTTGATCTTCAGTTATCTCCATAGATTTTCTATGGAATTTACGTCAGGTGATTGACTGACCACTTCATTGTTTCCTTGGCCTTGTGTTTGGGATCATTGTCTTGCTGAAATGTCCACCCTATTTTCAGCTTTCTGGTAAATGGCAGAAGATTTTTATTCTGAATGTCCCGGAACATTTCTCCATTCATCCTGCCTTCAATAATATGAAGTCTGCCAGTACCCCTTGCTGAAAAGTAGCCCCAACCATGATGCTTTTACCCCCAAACTTAATTGTTGGTATGGTGTTCTTGGGGTGGTGGCCAGTGCCATTTCTTCTCCAAACATGGTGTGTAGAATGACTGAACATGCTTTTTTTTCAGCAATGGAGTCTTGCCTGGTGAGCATGCATGTATGCCATGGCGGGGCAGTGCATTGCTTATAGTTTATTTGAAACAACAGTACCTGCTGATGCAAGGTCTTCCTGAAGTTCTGCCCGAGTGGTTCTTGGCTCTTGGAGAACTCTCCTGATTATTCTTTGGACTCCTCGGACAGGGATCTAACATGGAGCACCTGATCGTAGCTGGTTTATGGTGAAGTGATGCTCTTTCCAATTTATATTCAGCATTCTGGAAATGTGCCTATAACCATTCCACCATTCAACGATAAGTTTATGAAGAGTTTGAGAGAGTTCTTTGCTTTTACCCATCATGAAGTCTTTCCTGTGTGCCTCCTGGGTAATGAGAAGCCTTTATAGGCCATCAATTAGGACTAAAGCAGCTGATATCAATTAGTTTTGATAGGGGGCAGGGCTTCTCTCTCAATACTGATAGATTTTAGATGATCTCCTGGCTTTCTATTCCATTTTGCACCTTGTTCTCTTCACGTGTTCAATACTTTTTCCTGTGTCATTTCACTTTATTTATTATGACTCAACTTGTATACTTAAATGTTCTGATCTCTTTGTATGAATTCAATATTTGGCTTGATGGCTACATCTTGTGGATATTTTGTGTCAATAGCCCACTTAGAAATCCCCTTCCTGATAAAGATGTGTCAAATACTTATTTTCCCTGCTGTATATTCAGCACAGATGACCTATTAAAGGTATAGCTCACCCAAAAATGAAAATTCTGTCATCATTTACTCACTTCTCATGTTGTTACAAACCTGTATACATTTTTTTGTAACCAAACTGTTCGCACGCCCCATTCAGTTCCATAGTATTCTTTTTTTCTATTATGAAAGTAAATGGGGCTCACAACCAGTTTTGATTACAAACATTCCTCAAAATATTCTTCCTTCGTGTTCATCAGAACAAAGACATTTATACAGGTTTGTAACAGCATAAGAAATGAGTAAATGATGACAAAACTTTTATTTTTAGGTGAACTATCCCTGAACTCGATAGAGTTGAATGAGGGATCTATAAATAAATACGTATACTGTATGGGGGACACAGACGTCGGTGTTTAACGCATACATTCGTGAATACACATTGGAGATTGACTCTATGTATTGTAGTCACATGGTCTATTTTACTGATGTGTTTTGAGCTCTCGGATTTCATAAAAAATATTTTAATTTGTGTTCTAAAAATGAACAAGAAGATGAACGGGTGTGGAGCGAGATGAGGATGAATTACTGGGTGAACTAAGCCAGTATGGTAAGTATGGTTATGGAGGATTAACATACACGTGTTTAAAAAAAAAGTTATATTAAAAAGAGCACAACATAAACAAAATCAGAGTACTTTAATACATCAACTATTTACAGTGTCTGTAAGATAAACCTGATAAAGTTAAATCTATTTAACCCAAACCAATGTTGGAAAGTGTCGTAAAAACAGGGCCATACTTTGTGTGCAGTAAAGCAAAGCTTTAAATTCCCAAACACAAAGCTCTACCTATTTCTGATAACAGTAACAATAAAATTTATGAAAAAAGAATGTTGTTTGTAAAGCTTACATTGTGGTTAGTGACTGTTTAGATGCTAAGTAAAGGAACGTTTGATCTTACATGTGCTCTTGTCCTGCATCTGAATCACACACTTCGCTCCTCGGTTGGTTTCGCGGTTGTTGAACGGTCGTACCCGCACTGCCACCTTCACCGATGACGCCATGGCAACAACCTGTCAGTTGACCCAGCACCTGGCAAAGAAGATGAATATTAATGTTCAGAGTTCACAAAGGCTATTAGATTCATTACTATTCATAATGCATGACTCATGAGATGTTTAGATTAATGTACAGGTTAACCTGTCTGACAAAAAGCATGCTCCTATGTTTACAGTGTTCTTCAGGGGGATACACCAATGACAAACAAATGTATTTATATAGACAATTTTACAGTGTTACATTGTTTCAAAGCATTTTAATCTTGATTTTGTAACACTTCAGTTGACTGGTCTGGATCAGCCCAGTTTCACAAGAACCCGACAGTGGAAAGTCCTTGAAGGTTAAATGGTTGGTGCCTTAAAAAAAATCTGGCACAGAGAAGAATATAGGCCACTGTTCGAACAGAAAGATTTTATCTTCATCCGATATTGGCCCTCGTCCCACACTTCATGAATTTCATCACATATTCCCAAGCTGGTTTAAAGTGTGGCGTCTATAGTGAGGAGGAGACTCTGGCCGGCAGCCAATGGGTCGTGTGCTGTCAGCTTGAACGCACTGAAAATTACCTCAGGATAATAATTAAACACTTTACTACAACAGAAACATGACAGACTACAACACATGATAATTACCGCTGTACCACTACAACAAAGATAGAATAAAGCACGCACGGGCAAACAACTGAGAAAAATACTGCTTGTTCTGCCAAACCGGACTCACAAAGACCAGTCACACATGATAATGGTATTTAGCCATCACGCTGTTCCAGTTAACACACTGTGGCCCAGCTAAAAACAGCACAGTTTACTAGGAATTCACCCTGAAGTCCCTTCAGGGTAGTAGTCACACCACTAGGCGGCAAAGTCTGAAACGCCACCAGGCAGTTATTTAAGTCACGCAAGAGTAAATTCCATTCGACTTAAATGGGGAAAGGCAGATATCTCTAAATTTGCATGCTAAAATCACAACATATTTCTGACCAACAATTAAACTTGACATCAACTGTACCATAACTATTGCTCAGATTGTGCTCAAAAGCACCTTGCGTACAGATTGGCAAGTGGCTCATGAGACTATGTACAGTCTTGATTGATGATTGGTTCTTTTGACTGGAAGGTGGGACTTACGTTGCCACAGCCATATTGAGCATTACATTGTACTCTTTTAAAGGAAAACACCAAGTTTTTCAATATTTTACTATGTTCTTACCTCAACTTAGACATATTAATACATACCTGTCTTTTATCAATGCATGCACTTAATCTTTGTACTGCATGTCATGAATGTGTTAGCATTTAGCCTACCCCCATTCATTCCCTAGGATCCAAACAGGGATGAATTTAAAAGCCACCAAACACTTCCATGTTTTCCCTATTTAAAGACTGTTGCATGGGTAGTTACAGAGTAAGTATGGTGGTGGCACAAAATAAAACGTGGCGATTATTTAAGCGTGTAAAAAATGAGAACTATATTGCAGAGGTGGGGGACTCGAGTCACATGACTTGACTCGAGTCACAATTTTCAGCACTTGCAACTTGCTTGACTAAAGTATGAAAATGACTTGACTTGACTTTGATTTGAGAAAGTTGCTTGAGACTTGACTTGAAGGGGAAGACTCGAAAAATGACTTGAACTTATAATAAACAAAAAGCAATAAAATTCATTAAAATAAAAAAATATTATTGTGATGTAAGCACCACTTATCAGCGTCTGTGCCTTTAACGCTGCACAATTCAAACCGCGCCACACATGGCAGACAGTAACGTTAGTCGAGCTCTACATAGGGCTGTGCAAAAAAATCGACTGCGATTATCATGCGCGTGTCAACAGTAAAGCCGGTTCGGTGATTAGTATTAAATCGCCATCAGCTGCTTTCAGATGGAGCGGCATTCGGGCAAAAATCGGGTTCATAATCGAGGAAAATCGATTCCGATTATCTATGTGATTTTGCCTAGCTTCTCGGTGAACTACGGGTCTGCGTAATAAATGCCGCTCCATCTGAAAGCTGCTGATGGCGATTTATTTCTAATCACGGAACCGACTTTACTGATGACATGCGCATCATGTTAATCGCAGTCAATTTTTTGCACAGCCCTAGCTCTACAGATGCAAAATCTGCAACGCAAGAATATCCGACAGGACAACCACAACGTCAAGAATCATAAGGTAAGAAAATCATCTCTTTATAGTCAGTTTCCATCTATAACGATTACTAATGTAATAAATTAATCTTTCCTGTTTGTCATAATTTGGCCTTGGTTGCATATTATGCTTTTTCTTATTAGAAATGTGACCATTATCCTTCCTAAATGTCTCGTAAATATGTATTGGGGAATTTGACATGCAAATTTAAAAAAAAAGTTTATAATTTGCACTTGCACGTGTTTCAAAGGCTTGCAAATGTTAACATTCAAGTGATTTTAAACAATTTAACCACAAATAGGCGCTAACGTGAGCAGCTTTCTGTAACTAAGTGCAAACGCGCACATGCGGTTGAATGTGTCTGGTCTAGCTTGTGATCATCCCTACACCATTCAGATCAGAACGCTTGATGTGTAGACTATAGAGAGAGTTGCGCTACTGTCTCTCACACTGAAGTCCATTAAAATACATTTGGCAACAGAGCACTGAAAAACAACAAAGTTTTTATGTGGAATGACTGTTATGATGCGCTGTCTGCAATTTGTCCTCCGATTGTGTGTGCGCGCATGTTTAAGTGCCCTTAATAGTGCCCACACACGAGAGAGACGCGTTTCAATAAACAAGCGAACATAAAACCTTTCTGTTCTTGACAGAGCAAATACAAACAAAATGATCTCCACACAGTATTCTTTTTCTAATAAAAAACATTTCTTTATGTTTTAGGTTTATGTATAGATTAGAGGCAGAAACCAGTCTGTGATTCTCTTAAAGAGACAGTAACCTCAATTAACCTACTCAAGTCTGTGTCATTAATGTTAATCAAACAACCAAAGACAAAGAGAAAATCACTTCTGTAGCTCTAAAAAAATAATAATTATATTTAATTCATACAATAAAGACAGTGTTATTATTCATTTGATTCAATTTCTTTCCTTATGCTTATTTTAGACCTATCGAATTTTTTTTAGCCCTATTTATTTTAGTACTGTGACTTGACTTGAAACTTATCAGGACTCGACTTGCTTAGGGTGAACCCTTGACTTGCTTGATTTATCTGGACTGTGACTTGAGACTTGACTCGAAACTTGATGGTTAAGACTTCAGACTTGCTTGGACTTGCAGAGGTGGGGACAAGTCACACATGGTCTATATTGAATGGTGGAAGAGCTGTACAAAGATTAAGTGCACACATTGAAAAAAGATAGGTATGTATTAATTTGTCTAATTTGAGGTAAAACATAGTAAAATATTGAAAACCGGAGGTGTTTTCCTTTAAGGAGTGCTCAATCTTGTTATCGGATATCTTTGGATTCACCCATAATAGTAAACATTTTGGCTGAAACTAATTAAACGATACAAAAATAATTCAAACTTCCCAAAAAAAATTTATATAAAACCAAATAATACATAAGAAAAAGAGCAACATTTTACCATAATATTGTATTTGTTAACATTAAACTCTTATGTTAACATAAACAATACTTCTACAGCATTTACAATGCTATCTCATGGCAATTCGTATGTATTATACGAGATGGCTAATTCATATTAATTGGTACGACCACAATTTGGGGTTAAGGGTGGGCTTTCGTTATAGTAACGATAATTCTGTACGTTTTTATATGATTCACTTCAAATTTTGCAGATAATACAAATTAGTCAATTTTAGTCAAAATGCGTTTGAATTCTTGTGAGATCATGCTGGTATTTATAAATCTTAGTTAATGTTTATTTCAACATTTACTAATAAATGTTAAAAACACACGGGTCTGTTAACATAGAACAATGCACAATGAAGTAACATGTACAAACAATTAATAATTGTATTTGCGTTTCCTAACATAAATGAAGATAAATACATAAAATTATGTTGCCAATGAAAAAGACATTATCGTAAAATAACTTTAATATCAGAATTTCTATTTTGCATAAAAAATAAAGCACATTTTATTAGAAGTAGAGTATTACCATTAAACATACATTGTGTACCCCCCCAAAAAACTTTTACCGACTATCCTGTGTTCGTGTAAGTGTAAGCACACACGCATGTTACCATTGTAAACACATTCCAGTGTATTTCAGGCATTAGCTGTTTGGTATGAGGGGTGGTATCCAGTTAGCCATGCGCCCCAAGGGACTCAGTGTATGTCTACAGTTGTGTATATAGTTTCTGTACTTAAACATGTACTTTGTTAATTTTCTATGTGAAAGTAATAATACAATAGAAATAGGGGTGTCCAGCACATATTAAATGTGCAAAAACAGTACAGTGTTATATCTTGCTATTGTATGTCTTGGTAAATGTATGCCCGGCACTCACGTTTCTGTATTACAATGCAAATGTCAGCAAGAGCCGGGGCTACACCCTTCAGCTCAGACGACATAAACACACTCTGTGAGACAGTGCACATAACAATCATAGCTTACATTACACACATATCACTGCCTTATGCAAGCGCAGCAGGTGACTGTCAGCCATGCGATGCATCTAAAATTTCAGACGTGACATTCTTGAGGCAAATTACACACCGCAGGATTTATTCTCCTGCTTTCATGTGCACCGGTCATCGCAAGACTCTAGACGCATAAAGATACAGAGACTGTGAAAGTACCTGTGGATTCAATGTTCTCACATGCTAGCTACTGAGATCCAGTGTAGTGGTTAAATATTTGTTTGCCTGTGTCTACAGCTCATTTGAATGTTAAATCAACAGACGTTACAGTGAAGGCCTTCTGAAGCCAGTATCCATGAGGATACACATTGGTTTTGCTTTGGACCAGATTTGTGTGCCCAAACACATCACCACACTAAAATTATTTATATGTTTATTATGGCTAAATAGGACTGAAGTGATTTTTTCACCAGATCAAGGATCAAACACTGTAGTGGAATTAGCCATAGTACCAAGGACCTGTGATGTCAACAATAATATGGGAACTTTTGCTGCACGCACTGTTATATATTTTGCATTGATCTTTCCCTGCAATGTCAAACATCTACAACTTACAATTTTAAAATAAAAACAGGTCTATAAGATGAAGCTCCATTGATAGAGTATTGCATTAGCAATAAGAATGCAAAAAGATTAATTGTGACTTATCGTTTGCAGAATAAAAGTTTTTGCTTACATCATATATGTGTGTGTGCGCGGTGTATAATAATTATATAAATATATATTATACACAGTTCACACACAAATATGATGTAAACAAAAACTTTTATTCTGCTATAGATTAATCCCAATTAATCGTTATGCATCCCCCCCACACACATATATGATGTAAACAAAACAAATCTGCAAACGATTAGTCATTATTAATCATTTTGTAGCCCTAATTAGCAGTGCAAAGGTCATGGGTTCGATTTCTGGATATGTCTGGTTCAAGACATAATGGATACCCCCGTTTGAAAAAAAACTTTCCGAAACTTGTAGGAAAAAGAAGAGTAAGTTTCTCTCCGTCACAAGGTTAACTGCTTTTTTGACACTTTGCTTATGTTAAGCATGAGGGTTAGAACTCTTAAACTGTGTTTATAAGTCAGAATGCATGAAATATCATTACTACCCCCCCCCCCCCCCCCTTTAAAAATGACATAGAAAATAACATTTCTGACAAAGAGCTTACTTCAGAAATATTGGCCATGCTGCCATTTACCAGGGCACCACTCCCTGTTTTATGCCCTTTTGCTCACTTTTACATTTCCTTTTTGGCACAGTGTTTCAGCAGCGTTTGCTACTTTAACATTGGTCACGTTTTTTGATTTATGAAACAAAACCAGGTGGAATCTGGTGCACAGAATCAAATCACGGCACAACACTCAGCTGCTTAAACAAACAGGTCGGGGTCAAAGGTGGCTGCTGATAAAAGAGAAATGCTGACCTAAGACCACGTCCGTGTTAGAACTGAACTTTTTTATTTACTTATGTTTTGAGGGTACGTGAAGATAGAAGTTTGTTTTGGGATGAACCTACCATACATTCTACCATCGAATAGAAAAGCAGACATTGGAGACCGTCCAAACTACTACTTCAAAATGAAAGTGAATGGAGACTGAACTGTCAAGGTTCATGTTACGTGTTAAGGGGTTCAGTGCTTATGCTCATCATGGTAAGTCAATCCTACTTCCTGGAAAACCTTACTACTACAAGAGTGCCAAAAATTGCGCCAGGTCAAAACCCGTAACAGCATCTGTGATTGGTCGGCTGTGTCTCAAAATGGCACACAAAACAATGCTGGCCAGCTCTGCGACCTACGAGTGCTTTCTGAAAACCAGGCTCTGTTTAGACTTGGTATTAGGATGTTGTTTATTCTAACCGATCACTTTGTACTGATTACTTTGAGGGGATGATCTATGGGTGATTTATTAAAACATGATATTATCACTACGTGTGTTATTGGTAAACATGTTGCACAATATTTTGCACATGAATATGTAAGCGCTTTCTCAGATATTACAGAGCAATTAATGAAATAAGCTAAAATGAAAGCTTAAAAACCGTGCTTATCACTGCGGGTTTGAGCTAGAATTCAGGAGTGATCTAAAAACATTGTGCTGTGATGATTAATCACAATTTATACTCATAATGCCTGTCTGATATCGATTCTAAATCGCCATGGTGATATTATGCACAGCTCTTTCATGTATTTTAGCTCTGTCATCAGTAGGAAGTCATTATCAATCTAAAATCACTATGAGTTTGAGTTGTTTATAACATGCATTTGAAAAAGAATAAATATAGGCATATTCTTTATGATGATAAAAAAATACCTGAAAAGGTTTGAAGAACAGCTATATAAATATGCTATAGGCATTTCCTGGAACTGTGCAAGTAAATGGTGGTACTTTTGCGGCACATGTTGAGTTTCAGTCCTCTGGCTTTTGGATGAAGTGGCATTTCACCATAATTCATTAAAGGAATATTCCATTTTCTTAAAAGAAAAATCCAGATAATTTACTCACCACAATGTCATCCAAAATGTTGATGTCTTTCTTTGTTCAGTCGAGATTAAATTATGTTTCTTGAGGAAAACATTGCAGGATTTTTCTCATTTTAATGGACTTTAATAGACACCAACAATTAACACTTAATTCAACACTTAACATTTTTTTTCAACGGAGTTTCAAAGGTCTATAAACGATCCCAAACGAAGCAAAAGGGTCTTATCTAGCAAAACGATTGTCATTTTTGACAAGAAAAATAACAAATATACACTTTTAAGCACAACTTTTCGTTTAGGTCCGGTCCAGCGCGACCTAACGTAAATGCGTAGTGACGTAGGGAGGTCACGTGTTACAAATATAAAACTCACGTTTGCTGACTATTTTAAACAATAAACTGACACAAAGACATTAATTAGTATCAGTTGACATACAACAACGTAGGAACGGTCCTCTTTCACCACATTTGTAAACACTGGGGCGGAGTTTCGCGTTCGTCCTCTGTGACCTCTTGACGTGATGACGTATTGCGTCGGGTCACGCTAGCGCATGACGACCGGATTTAAACGAGAAGTTGTGCTTTAAAAGTGGATATTTGTTATTTTTCTTGTCAAAAATGAAAATCGTTTTGCTAGATAAGACCCTTAGCCTCGTTTGGGATCGTTTAGAGTCCTTTGAAACTCCGTTGAAAAAACTGTTAAGTGTTGAGTTAAGCGTTAAGTGGTGGTGTCCATTAAAGTCCATTAAAATGAGAAAAATCCTGCAATATTTTCCTCAAAAAACATTATTTCTTCTCGACTGATCAAAGACAGACATCAACATTTTGGATGACATGGTGGTGAGTAAATTATCTGGATTTTTCTTTTAAGAAAATGGAATATTCCTTTAATAAGCATAGCAAGTTGAATAGCACAATTTATCCTCCCAGCCTTTGTATTTAGTGTCTTACACTTGTGATCCAATCGACCAAAATGGATTTTAAAGGGGACATTTCACAAGACTTTAAGGGCGTTCCGATGCCGGACACCTTCTAAATCTGGATTTCATGAGAATCACCCAGTGGAAGCCAAATTTCAATTACCTATTTTTTTCAAATGCTTGCAGAGAAAGTTTTGGTAAACCAAGTAACTGGGTACTTGGTGTCTCTGTTATCCACCGTGCGATCCGACTGACCAAACACATCACATCAATACACCAGGTATTAACAGCATCTTGGGGTCATGTGGAACACTCGGCTTGATGAACAAACTTAGTGTTTGTTTTTTGGTTACTGTGCCTTTAAGAGTAACTAATTTGATCAACTCGAGACTCTTCTAAACAAAGAAACTCTAAATTGATCCAGAGGCAACTGATTAAAGTTTGCAAATATTTGACAGTTTGGAATTAACAGCGCACTGCCAAGTAGTCTGATGATGTTTTCGATTGTTTGACTAAGCCAAGTACATAAGCACTAAAGTATGATGCCACGTGATGGATTCATGTCATGTAATTAATGTAATTAACCTTCAGCCAGACTCTGTGTTTGGAAAGGAGCCATGAGACAGAAAGCAGGGAACTACACTAACCTTTTCCACTGGTGGCACTTGCGCTACCAACTTTTTCAGTTACTGGCGCAAAATATGATTTGGTCGCACATATTTTTTTCAAGTTAAATTAAGGCGCTCTGGATAATAATGAACAATAATGAAACTGTATTGCATACAGATATGCTTTTTATTTTACTTGCCATCTTTTAAACCACATGCCGCCTTGTTTTCTTAAACGTTGCAGTGTTTCCCACAGATCTGAAATGAACTTGGTGGTGGTAGCCGGTGAAAAGGGCAATTATTACCCACTGACAAATAATGGTCTACTATACATGTGATGTAGAACTAATAATGTGTGACACAACACAATACTTTGATTCATTTAAAATTAATATTAATTTCACATTATATTTCATTAATCTAACCACCCCAAACTTTCTTTGCCATTAACAAAGCTGACACTGTTTGTCAAAGCACCACGAAAACACTTACTGTTTTTGCACTGATATATGAAGCAATTAGACCCCTTTTATCAAACTCAATATAATACAATACTATGTATAGTATATTAATAGACAGTGCAGGTCTATAGATTATAAATGTGACTGATGTTATAATGGTTATAATTTCTATTAGAAAGGCACTTTTACTGCTTCTGCTCTATCTTTCTATTTCTCTCTTGCCGATTTAAAAAGCTTAATCCACTCATTATTTCAGATTTAAAAGTCTACTTGCTGTCCCGGTGACAGACTACATTGCTTTGCTCGTTCAGTGCAATTGGCTTGACATTAGCATTGCTTTTTGCTACAATCTCTGTCCAAACTTAATATGGATATGGTTTTAGAAAATATATGGTTAATTAATAATAAGATTATTAAAAAAATGTGAGAAAGAAAAAGCAGCGCGTGGTCGTAACAAGAACCATCGCCATAGAAACCGGAGGCACGCTGAAACTGCACTCGAGCTTTAGCGCGGTAGCGCTCATGGCCGTTTTCCGATCGACTCGGGTTATAAACACAACATTAATCAGACTTGGGACCCAAAGTAATTAAACTAGGACCTAACCGGACCCGACAGACCATTTAAAATATAAACCCGGAACCATACGAGTCCCGCGTCCTCAGTGAAGAAAGACCTCTGCTCAAGTTCAGAAACAAGGAAGACACTGCGCTTGCGTCGCGTCGCACCTAATTCATTGAGAAACAGCTGAGCACGCAAACGCACACTGATAGGGAGAGACACGACGTGCTTTCACGCAAAATGAAGCCAACGTGTTGATGGCTCAGAGCACGTTATAAAACGTATTCTTAAGATCCACATTTCTGTTTTAATAAATGCTCATAGTAAATCATAGCATATTGTCTAAAACATTAGGTAGCACATTTGCGACCCATTAAATATTAGGGTCGCAACGGCAGTTCAAAAGGTCGCATATGCGACCATTTTGGTCGCAGTGTAGCTCCCTGGAAAGAATAAGAGAGACAAAGAGAGACGGACGGCTAAAATGAGGAAGACAGAAACAGCATACCTTTGTGAGCCTGAGGAATGTTGGTCTGTCATTAAGTGTGTATGTGTGTACCTTGTAATAAAAGTCACTAAAACCCAGCAGCTGCATTGCAGAATACAGACGTGCAAACAGTTTTCAATTAAGGTGCAAGAGACTGCGATGAAAAAAAAATTTCAACAACTCAGACCACCAATGAAAAATAGATGTTGTAATAATGAGGTTAAAGCAACACTATGTAGTTTTTTTACCTTTAAATAATGTCTCTAAAATTATTTCAGTGATAGAACAACTTTAAACTGGACAAATTGTACTGTTGCTGCAACCTGAGCAACCTCCTAGCTGCTACAAGCACACTCTGAAAGTGGCGGTGGAGGGTAGGAAACACAGCCCCGCCCCTCCCCCTGCCTGCAGAAGAGTGTCTGATACCAGGCACTGTTGCGCTTTTCAACCACATGGGGGAGCTGTAAGTCATTTTTACATGGAAACTACATAGTGTTGCTTTAATACACACACAAAAATGCTGGGTTTTTTTCAACCATAAATTGTAAAAAATATGGACAAAGTGTCCGCGACATCACCCATAGGTTTGTAAAGAGCTTTTTGAAGCAACACTCGTGGATAACCGAAAATGGGTAACAAGGATGGGACGTAGGTGAAGCTGAAGTGGCTGGTTGCTGAAACCATACGCGCCTAGCTCGACAGTAGTGACAGCAGTAGCAGTTCACCCATCACTCAAGTGGCCACGCCCTTAATTATACAGAAATTAAGGCATAATATAATTAAAATGAATAAGTTATTTAAGAACTGTACCTCCGTCACAGCGGTCATAAAGGGCGAAATAAGCTATATAGATGAAAAACATTTTGTACGAGGATGTAAACACATTTATTTCTGCTGTAAAGTTAGGCATTTTAACATGGGGGTCTATGACAAATGGATCCAGCCTGTAGCGGCCAGTTAATGGATTGCAGTTTAAAGGCCGCGGTATACTTTTTTTCGCGTCCGGCTCGCGCGCGCACGCGTCCGCGCAGCTTTTCGAGTATACTCCCCGCGGCTACACGCGGATGGCCGCGTTCGACACTATACGCAATACAAATGATTTCTTATTCAAATTATTAGTCTACAGGCTGTCAGGGCAGCACTGATTTGGCGACATTTACAGTACAATAAAACATTAGGATAGGTGAAGAAAAGTAACTGATCCACCATTGCAAACACAGTTTAGAACAAACAACAAGACAACAAAGAACAGGAATCAAACAAACATGCTCCAGAGCTTTCTGTTCTTTGAAGAAGTAAAAGTTAAAGAAGAAAAACCATAGTGTGTGTGCAAATGCTGTCTATTTCCTTTGTCTAATTGTTTATAGTGGAATGCACTGTCTAAATATTTTCACGCGCATGCGCTGTTGTACGCGGACTGTACGCGCACTGTCCGCGCGGTCTCAAATTTTGGGCTGCACGCGGACGTCCCTAGTATACTTTCGGCTTAAGTCACCTCCGTGTTTGCCCCTTTGTTTTAGTTTTTCCTCCTGCGGTTTAAAAAAATCCCCTCCACACATGCTCGGTTTGAAAGAAATCTTGTCTACACGACAACACTGCAACCGGCGTTTCTAAAAAACCTGACCCTGGCAGGTTTTCAAAAATTTTTGGCTTCAGTGACGTGATACTGCGTTTCCGTGTGGACGAACGGCCAATCCATGAAAAAAGTCACGATTTTAAAAAATACCCGTGTCAGTGTGGACATGGTCTAAGAGAATTTAACCCAATGGCTGGGTTTGGCCCTTTTTTTGGCCCTTAGGTTGAAAATAACCCAGCATTTTTTGAGTGTAAGGTGCTCTGTATTTAAAATGAATAAATAAATCAGGCCTGGAACTAAATTCCTCCTAAACCTCAGCAATGTTTTGCAAGAGATAAAAAAGATACTTCTAATATTTAGGGAGTAAGGTCTCATTATAATTGTGCGTAGGTCCTACAGCATATTTCTGCGTCGTCGTCGGCGCTGAGATGCAAACACGTATGCAGATTGCTGGTAGGCAGTATCCAAGTGTGTAACCCACAGTATCGCAGCGCAACCACCAAAGAAGCCGCATCTTGGCCCGTAAACCCATAAACAAAGAGGCAGCAGCTTGTTGTGTATTATTTGGGAAGTTCAACAGTGATGGAGGTAAATAGACAGTGACTTTTGTTGCAGTTTAAGTTAAATCACTCCTCAACTTGGCCCCCATCTTTCTTTTTTCCGTTGGATGAGGAAATGCCTATGAAGGAATGCGATGCAGGCATTTTTGTTCTAGTTCTAGTGGACCAATCATATCGCTCACAGTCGGCATAGAACGGACGCGTTACTACATTTTTGGCGAGGTGTGCATCATGTGGCTTTCACATAGCGCAGCGCGTCCTATGAAACCCATTCATTTCAATGGCTTGCACCGTGCGAGGGCGGTTTGTTTTGCGTCGAGCAAAGCGCGAGCGCAGCTTGCGCTCACCCCGCGGTCAAAGTTCAAAATAGTTTAACTTTTGCACTGCGCTATATGACGATTACCCGCGCGGCCAATAGAAACGGGGCATTCAAACAAAATGGATGAAGAGCTTATACTCCGAATTCCTGGAGCTTCTACAGAGACATCGGAAGGAAAGCCGTGTCATGGAAACACGTAGCAATACAAGTTGGCATGTCAGGTGTGTTATAAGTCAAGTAGTTAGTTGTAGGTAGGCAGCTTAAAGTTACATGAAATGGAGACGGGCAACATCAGTCTCTGTATTCCTCATCCACTATTTAACCCAAATATAAACACTGTAGTAATTATGAAAACCCCGCCTACTTTGGTCTGGCCAGCAGAGCACAAATCGCTTGGCTGCGCTTAACCCAGCGGCGAGCGCAGAGCACACCGCTTCTTATGTGAAAGCCGCATAAGGCTACGCAGAGCTACGGACAGCCTACATGTAGCTATGCTGTGGAACTTACGCACGACTATAAATTACTCTTTATAAACTGTTTCGTCGGACGCACATGCGGGGTCGCGATACGCGTCTGGTCCAAACTTTACTTCCGGTTTCCGGTTTTTTTTTTTTTAAAGGTTGACTAGTCGTTAAACTGAACTCTTGAAAAAAATACCTCATCGAAAATAACAAATGTTTTGGTTTCCTGGGTAATCTACATGTTGTTTATTTTGCTTGTTATATATAAACTAAGTTTAAATTTCTTTGTTATTTATTTGTAGCGGAGTTTACCGCAAGTTACGTGTTGACCACGAAAGCTGCTTGTTTATGTTGTTACTGCTGAAACCATCTATACTGGGACATCATCTATACAGATGATGGTGCGTGGCCTTCAATTCATAGAGTATCTGAAATACATCTCAGTGAGGTGATACTGTATCTTCATCTAATACCTTTAATATTGACTCAACAAAAAGTGGTTAATTTAAAAACACAATTTTACTATTCCCAAATTCAACATTTTAGCATTTTAAACTTGTATAGCTCACCCTAGGATGACCCTTTAACTGTCCAGCTTTGACACTTTATTCAAATACAATACAAACACAATATCCAATAGGACTCTGGGAAACAGAGTTTTTTTTTAATTCCTGAAGAAATACCAGTTTATCCAGCAAGACTTAATATATTTACATATTTTATAAAAATATAAATGGGAGGCATGAACACATTCCTGTTGGATATTGGAGTTAAACACCAACTTGTTTGGACAGTTTCAGAGGTCAAAAGATTCATAAACGTAATACCAATGATGAGGTTCCATCTTTAGGATTGACTGCTATGACAGAAACTTCCAACAGCATTCCTATCATAATTATGGCTATAAAGATATTCCAGAAAAATACAGTGACACAGATCAGTGTTCGTGTTTGTAAAAACACTTACTCGTTTCGGATAGTTACTTCCAGTCACCAAGTCGTGAAATAAAATCCAACTTTTAAAGGAATCCGCTTTATTTTTTAAATAGATTGTTGTGCTTTTATCTGATGAAAGAGCGGCTCGAGTTTCTCCACCTGCTGGATCACACGACGACCAGCTGCACAAAAAAAGTTGGGTGGAAGTTTTTCCGTTCAGTGAAAATCCCACGGACTTCAAACAAAACAATAAAAACTTGTGAAAAATATACAAAACGTTAATCCTTCTCCGAACCGAATATAAAAAACCCGAACATAAATGGGATCCGCATGTGTATGACTATCCCAAATCTCAGCTGGGTCTCACCAACACAAAAGCTCAAAAGCAGAGGAGACATCCACGTCGAATAAATACAACGATATTTTGATCAATAACAAAGTTGTTTTGGACTATTTGAGGTATTGACAGATCCCACTCAATGAAGAAGATGAGTTTAAAAGTCACCGGTATGTAAAAGTTTGGAGCTCTGCTCCGTCACTCTTCCCAAAGATCAGTGCGTGACGTCAGCTGGATCGCAGACAAGTTAAAAGTCCTGCTGGCCTGTTTACTGTTTAATGGATTGTTGTATTATTTTGGCTATCTTTACCTTGTTCATTAAATAAAAAAAATATTTAAATATATTACTTTAATTTTCTTATTTGCATACATATATGCATATCATTTGGGATGTCATTTTGTTTGTTCATGTTACTTACATTTAAAAAAGTCCCGTTCGCCTTCTCCTAATAAAGTTATAACTGCACACAGAAAGCATATTGTTGAGTATTTATCTATATAACGTTATGTACAAAATAAATGTCTCGATATAACTATATATTTCCACACTGTCACGCGCTATCATGTCGATTATGGCGCGCGCTTCAAAACTTATTATCTCATAGCTGACGGTCTTAAAACAGTTTGAAGGGATTCAAAGACACAAAGGCAACTGAAATGGAGTTTTCGTCGTTTGCAAAGTAGGAGATTGTTTCCCCAACAAACTTTTGTTATATTGTTGTTGTTGTTGTTGTTATTAGGTTGGTATTGGTTATAAATGTTGCGGTGGTGTCCTCTTCAGGGGATCAAGGGAAGTGAATCGTTACAGTGTGGAGTCTGAGTCAACGTTACCTGAGGAGCCTCAGTGGGCGACAGAAGTCCGACTACCATGGTAAAAATACTCATTCGCCAGCCCTATCCTATTACACAAGTGTCGCTACGACATTTTACTATATAAAACGGTGAAAGTTTGCACATTTATTAGCTGTTTGTGCTTGTTTAGCAGTGAAGGATTTAAATATTTTCATGCGTCACTACTGAATATGGATTCAAATGTAACTGCTGGATTGGTGAGTGCACGATGTCTGTCATAACCTAAAGGTATAAAAGACAAATTAATAAAGTTAACATAAAATCAAAGCAAACCCTATACACTTCTACTATGTAATTGTTCTCACATGGAATAGGGTATTTTGTACCATGGTATTACCACATAATACAAAACTTTTGCATTTGGCATTCAAGTTACAGTTTTTGTCACTATGTAAATGAGTTACTGGGAATTGAACCCATGAACTTTGCACTGCTAATACATGCAATGACTTCATGCAGGTGGGCAGGCATAATGCTGCAAATGTAAGCCTGACCCATGAGATGCTGCCACGGCCTTCGCAGCTGATGGGCAAAAGGAGAAGAGATCAGATTTTCCAGAGACATACCGCAAGTGTCCTACAGCATATAGGGGACCTGAGGACAAGACAGCGCCATATAAATGCGTGAGAAAGAAAAGGATTGTGGGAAGAAAATAATGAAAAAATCACTGGCATGAAAATAAGAGTTTATGATAGATGGGTCTGTTTTGTTGTGTTTCAGGTTAAAAGGGGACAGATGGTGGGGCGTCACAGCCACAGAGAACAAAATGCCACAGGAAGTCAAGGAAGGCAGGACTGAACAGCATCCTGGTCTTACAGCTGATGTCAGTCTCAATGCCGTGTTAATTAAAGTCTTAAAACCTGCAAGGCATTTGCCATTGTCGAACCACTCAAGAATTTCTTCTGGTTTTAATAAATTCTGGTTTAATAATTAAATAACAACTCTGCATTTGGTTTGCTATACATTTGTTCATATTCAGAAATTGAAAATGATAGTTACTAAAAAAATTTATTATATCCTCTGTTTAGTCATGTTTTTTTTATTGGGCTGTGTATAATCTATCGTTTTATGGTAAGAAGTGTGACTTTCTCCTCTAGTTCTTATTCACAGGATGTGAGCAAGTGCTTAACCTGGCTCCTGGAGGAAACCCCATGATGTCATTTGTTGAGGGAACAGCTCACAGATCGTTCACGATGACCCCTGCTTGTGCCACAGCGAATTCTGGGAGCTCTGCTGAAATCCTCATCAGAAGTGATTATGATGAAATGCTGTATCAAAAAATAGACTTTTATCATTAAAAAACACAAGTCTTATAGTCCCAGCCTGTTTTAAACCTTATAGAGAAGTTCTATATTTGACCATTTTTTCTTTGGAAAAATGTTTATTTATAGACTCACAATTGCTGTAATGGTTATAAATGTTTACTGAGCATGCTGTTAATGAAAGCTCTTGATGTTCTGTGAGAAAAAAAAAACATTTAAAGTTGGCAAATTTAGATTTTATGATGTTTGATATATATATTTAAAAAGAAAACTCAAAGACTTGTGCTCTGACATTGCTTCGGTGAAACCACAGATGATCTCAGTACCAAAAAAGTCACCAATGTCCCTGTTCCTGTTTCTATTCATAATCGAAATATGTAATAAATAAAGAAACATAAAAATACCGTACTGGCTCTGTATACAGTATTTACGAGAGTATCTTCCCAGCAGTCACCACAACATTTTTTTATTACAAATTTGTAATTAAATAGCAATTTGGCCTTCATGTTTAAAGGTTTTCTAAACTTAATCCCAGTTTGGACTGCATAAATTAGTAAAATTAAAGGAACAATAAAAAAGGGGCTTTCCCAGGTGAAAAAATGAGTAGGCTACACTTCCATAATGTACTTGAAGTGCTCTATTTTTGTGCATTAATTATTCTTTGATACTTCTTAGGATAATCTTTGTATTAAAAAATTTATTAAGTTACCACTTGTAGTACATAAATGCATTTTTAAATACATTTTTAGCACATTTTAGTTCATATTCAGGGTGTCTAAAACTAGCACGAACTGTACGTCTTTTAGAGAAGTGTAAAAAGGAAGTGTTCTTATTCACCTGGGTTATTAGGCAGAAAAAAACTGGGTTAGGCAGCTGCTTATATAAGCTTGAGATGACTGACAGGTCAGAATCATTAGACTCCTCCCACATTTACGTTTAAAACGTACCAAAACAAACATAAATTCGTCTCCTCATGCATCTAAAAGGATTTCACTCGGTAAAGTTTATTTTATTCACAGCTCCTAATTGCTCTCGTTTTTTTTTTATATATTTATTTTTTACCCCCAAAACCAATAAAAATGTCGATCAACCAATCATACTGTAAGGCACACTTATTAAACCCTGGGAAAATCCAGAGCTTTAATCCTTTAGGATCTTGAATCACATCCTTTAGAATGTGGGTGTTGGGTGTGTTTTTCCACCCGCAGATTTCTAAAGAAAGTTGCGAAAGCGAAAGTTAACCGAGTGTTCATTTGAAACCGAATATCGCCGCATTCCCGATTTATCTGTTATCCATAACACATCTACATCTATGATGATCATTCCCGCTGCTGCTTCAGTCCGCAAGCTAAACGTGTTCAAATGGTTTCTTTTGTGCACCTGTGTGCTCGTGATGTACATCCAATGGACTCATATATGGATGCTCAGGAGTGAAATGGCTGAAATAAAGCATCGCTTCAGGCCTCGTGACGTATCCGAGATGGACGGTGGGATGTGTTGCGCGTGCTGCGGGGTAGGTGAGTGGTTATTGTATTGTTTAATGCATCGGCTGTCTTTCAGACTGTCTGCTTTAATCTGTCACTTAATCTCATTTCCCAAATATGTTACTGTACACTGTCAGTAAAAGTGGTCAAAAAATGGTCCCAAGTTGTCACTGGGGCAGTACCCTTTAAAAAGCTCTCATGTGTTACCCTTACGAAAGTTATCCATATTTTTTTAGTGGTAAAAGTGTAGTAAATAGTTTTTTGTGTGTGTTATTTACTATTAACAAAATCATGGTTTTACCGCAGTAACCATGGATTAACTATTGTTTTTGAAAACCATGCCTTTAACTATGATTTTACTACAGTAACTATAGCTGGGGCAGTACCCTTTAAAAAGCTCCTCATGTGTTACCCTTACGAAAATTATCCATGTTTTTTTTAGTGTTAAAAGTGTAGTAAATAGTTTTTTTTTTGTGCGTGTTATTTACTATTAACAAAATCATGGTTTTACTGCAGTAACCATGGATTAACTATTGTTTCAAAACCATGCCTTTCAAAACCATGGTGGTAACTATGATTTTACTATAGTAACTATAGCTTTTGGGTTTAACTGTAGTAAAACCACGGTTAATTTTGTAAGGGTAGGTACAGTTATGTATATTATGAGGTACTAATATGTGCTTTAGGTGCCAGTATGTAACTCTGAGGCACTAATATGAACTCTTTAGGTGCAAAGGTGTACTTATTGAAAAGGTACCACCCCAGTGACAGCTAGGGACCACTTTTTGACCATTTTGTCTGACAGTGTAAGATGAACGGGTATCACAGATTTAAAGAGACAAACACACACCCAGACATAAGGAACAAGAGAGACGTGACGGAAGAGAAGAAACAGAGACAGAGACGACACAGTGAGTTTCTCTCTCTTTCTCTTTCTCTCTCTCTCCCCCTCTTTTTATTTTATACAAGTTGTCTTTTCTTTCAGCAGAGCATCATCCTTTTCTTCATCTTGTTCCCGTGTCAACTCAGTCTAACAGTGAGTTTTTTATGGCATTGTTCCCAAACATCTTTGCCAGACCTAAATCTCAAACCTAATTGACCCTAATCCTATAATCTGATTGGTTGATAAAATGTCTTGCTTGTTGAAATCACATGGCTCATGGGGTGTTGCATTTTCATTTCTAGATTGCATTTAATTGTAAAAGCAAAAGATGTTTTAAATATTCTAGAAAATTTCATTGAAGTGTACTTTTAAGTACACTAGCATATAGATTTGCCTTGCCACATTAGGCTTGACATGAAGAAATGTTTCTTCTCGGAGCTTTCACGTCTTTCTCATTTATTTCTCAGAGGATGAAGACACCACTGTCCTGTCTTGGGCAGTTGGGCGGAGCAGAGGTAATGGGCTCCAGGTGTCAGGTGATACAGTTACCGTGGTAACCGAGGGTACTTACTTCATTTACAGTCAGGTAGGTCATGTTGGGTTCTGGTATAACTGTATGATTTATATACAAATAGTAACTTGTTACCCACCACAGGTCCTTCATAAACATACCACCTGCGTAATGGGTCACGTGATCACAAAGAAGCTTAAAGGGGCGGAGTCTAAGCTAATGAAGTGTCTGAGGAGCATGTCCATCAATGTCACCAATCCACTCAACACGTGCTACACCGCTGGTAAGACAACAGGACAGTAGAGTGCAGGGACAGTGCCCAAAATGAAAATTAAGCCATCCCATGTATATGACTTTTTGTGTGTTTCTGTGAAAGGCATTCACTTTCTGGAGTCTGGATCAACGCTTCAACTCTCCGTTCCTCGCACATCAGCCGAACTCATCCTGACAGCTCACGCGACATTCATGGGCATTCTCAACATATAACAATGTCTTGGGACCTGCTGTGTCCTTGTGTGCTATTTTTTTTAAATAAATGCCTCTGGTGTTGATTTTTTGCTATTATAATGCAAGACATTCATGCATAAATGTGGTTATAGCATACAAATACTTCTGGGGCCACTTTATGCGGTCTGTATACCTAATACTCAAACAATTGCAGCTACCTTACAAGTTTTTAAGTGGTGCATTAGTGACACCTTGTGGTCAATTGAAACATATTAGAAATACACGTTTTTCAAATGGCTATGAAAAGTCATTTGTGCTCCATATAACCTGTTTGTATGATATATGTCTGTAACTTATATCAACCGTCTGTATAGACTACATGCAAAAATGGTTGGAAACAGCTTAAAAATACAAAATTTACACCAATACCAAGATGTCCTTGTTTATAAATACTGTAAGTGCATTGCAAAATAGCACAGATGTTGTTTGATTCATAGCACTATCACCATCTGATACTATTACTGTACTATGACATCACAATAGTAAGTGTGTGTTCCTATCAGATTTTGGCATGCATTTTCAATGAATATACTACATTAATATATTATAAATTAAGCACTTTTAAAGAGTTTACATGTTACAAGTAAACAACTTAAGCTTTTGAATATATTTTATTTCTATTTTAAATGTATTGATTCATGTTATTTATGTGTTAAGACCTTTCCACACAGCAGCTTGTCATTGCACCAGCTTTCACTTAAATTTTGTTCCTTATCCATCAGGAAAACCCGGCAGGCATCAGACTCACTCTTGAGAATGTCTGTTTTTAACTTATCTAAATTGCTTTAACACAATAGTTATCTAATCACCAAATGACAAAGCCAACAGCCTCCATAAGGTTATTTAACGTTTCAGAGGTGTGTTTGCGTGTCTGTAATACTAAAGTAAACTCATTATCAGGAAAAATGTCTGAGGAAACATTTGGTCTCTCTCGTGTCACTGAATAAAATCGCTTTTACCAAACTCTCAGACTCAAACAGTGTGATGTGCCCTTTAAACCTTTCCCACAATTTCCCTAGATAACCTTCCGGCCGAAGGTTATCTGACTGAATTGTCCACAAAAAGATTAAATTGTATGCTGGTGAACTCAGAAAAACAGTTTGGATCAACAGAAATACATCACACTTACAATGGCCCTAAAAAAGTACTGCACACTAACTGTAAACCAAAGCTTATGTTATTGCTTTTGATAATAATGCATATAATAAAACAATACATAAATACTATTTAACTCATACAGCAAAAAATATATAAATTAAAATGGCCAAAATATATATATATATTGAAATATGTTTTAAAAAATTATTTTTAATCAATACATTTTCTATATAAAAAAATATATATATAGCATGTAGGCCAGAGGTTTTTTGCCGTATGAAAAAATGAAGACAAATGAAGAATTTGGACACTTTCTGGTATTCAAACATGAGTGATCATACTGTAGTTACAGTAATGTGATGCCATAGTGGCTAAAACTAAACTAAACTAAAATCACATCGTCCAGTTGTTTAAAGTAATTGTAAAGTTAAGTTCCAAGTGCAGATTTAACATGTTGTGTCTGCAAAAGAGATTATGTGTACAAATACTCTCTGGGACCACATTATGTAAAAAGGCAGGATGCCTTAGTAGGACATTGTGTGTATGTGTGTGTGTGTGTGTGTGTTTCATTGCTCGGTGTTCATACAGTAGTTTCCTCAATTCTTGTTCCAGCATGCAGAGGTCAGAAAAGCCCCCGCTCAGAGGATTAAAACACAAATACAGAAGGAAAAAAAGAAACGTTGCCCTCTTCCTCCCATTTTGGTCTTGGCATTCTGGGTAACCTTTATTGTCTGACAGGGTCAGGTTTGTGGTTTCTCTGGCTCTTCACACACTTGCATGCACACGGCTTGTCGTCTGCTGGCTATGGACAGGATGACTGTGTTTGTCATTATTCACAGGAGCTGTCGCTGTACACTCAGAAATTCACTGAATAAAATAAAAAATAAATCAAATAAATGTCAAATAAATCTTTGGTGTCCCCAGAGCACACATGTGAAGTTTTAGCTCAAAATACCCTATATAGATAATTTATTATAGCATGTTCAAATTGGCACTTTGTAGGCATGTGCAAAAAAGTGCCATTTTGAGTGTGTCCTTTAAAATGCAAAATGAGCTGATGAAATGCAAACACTGATCCCATTGATGGTGGTTTGTTGCAATTAAAACTCAATTGTGCTGTGAATTATTTTCTCTCCATTTTTTTCTGCACAAAATGGTAGCGCTGTGGTTGGATAGTGCAGATTGAAGGGGCAATAAGTAGGATCTACCTAGCCTGGTCCAACCAGACTCGTACATTCATTTCATTTGTACAGAGAGTCTGGCCACACTCCATTGCAAAGCGTTACTTCCGTTAAGGAGGGTCCATTGTTGAAGTTTAAAACTATTGGATCTGCCCAGAGTCACTCAGGATCTGCCAAAGCCAATCGCTAACGTGTGGTCGTGACGTATATCATGCACTGAAACAGGACGGAAACAACAAGTCAGAATAATCAGACAAACAAAATTTAGCAAACCTGGTTCTTGCTCCGGCTTTAACTTCTGTATATTCGGCAGTTTTGCAACAACGGACCGAATAGCTTTTCTCATGTCTTTCTCCGCTGCCATTACTGAACTACAACTCAAACTGACGCACGACCTCAACGTCATCGTTCTTAGCCACCCCCATCTGTTCGCTGATTGGTCCTGCAGATTTTTGCAGGAGAAAACAAAACTCTATAGAGCCATCCCAGACGTACTGCTGAAGCGAAATGAAAATTAAGCGGAAGCACGTAGGAGCGCGGAGCCAGGCTAGGATCTACCCCCATCTAGTGGTGGAATTGTATTTTGCATTCAAATGAACAGTGCTTTCTAGCTCCTCCCTTTTCCAAATGCGTGTTGCGACTACGGTAGCCGTTATGTAATCGCTGATCTCCTTGTCCGTTGCAGCTGGTTCACGTGTTCTGAATGAAAACGCGTTGTGGAAACGCGTTGGTAGGCAAGTGCTTTTTGCCCCTCTCTGTTATTATAGTTTATCAATATGGCGGAACGATATGGGTGCCTCCTTGGACTTACCCGTTCAATGTCAGTAAAGAGAAGAAATTCTAAGCTTACAAAGAAAAGTCAGATCACTGGCAGAGGTCATTTGACACCAACGAGGACATATTTATGAATAAAGACCTTGATTTTGATTAATAAAACACTTAAAATCCTACTTATTGCCCCTTTAAGGGGTGGTATTATTATAATCAGAGCTCCTTATGACATCATAAGGAGAGCCAAATTTCAACAACCTATTTTTTCATGTGCTTTTAGAGAATGGTTTACCAAAACTAAGTTACTGGGTTGATTTTTTTCACATTTTCTAGGTTGATAGAAGCACTGGGGACCCAATCATAGCACTTAAACATGGAAAAAGTCAGATTTTCATGCCATGGCCCCTTTAATAAAGTAAACTAAACATACATTGACCCAGATGAAGCATCTCTCTCTCTCTCTCTCTCTCTCTCTCTCTCTCTCTCTCTCTCTCTCTCTCTCTCTCACTCTCACTCTCTCTCTCTCACACGCACACACACACACAGCTTACAGTAGTGCGATGTAGTGAAAAATGGTCATGGCCTTGGTGTGTTTCCCACAGAGAGAAGTGTTACGGGTATTTTTGCTTTTCCAGCACTCAGCAGAAAAGCAGACAATAGAAATGTAGAGGGGGAGAGGCGAACGTAAGGCACACCGTTATTCATCAGTCTATCAGACACAATCATCCTCTGTTTTTCCATTACTCCAGCACAAATCTAAATACAAATATTCAGACGTCATTTAGGAAAGAAAAACAATCAGCGAGATCTCTATCTCAATTGTTCCTTTTAAGAGACAAGGCAGAAGTCCATCAAGTCTCCTGAGCAATGAAAGAGCAATAAAACTCTCATGTAAAACCTCTCAAATAAGACAGCACAACCAAATAGCACTACCATCATTTACACACTAGGTGGCACTTTATGCTCTCTCTCGCTCTCTCTCTCTCTCTCTCTCTCTCTCTCTCTCTCTCTCTCTCTCTCTCTCTCTCTCTCTCTCTCTCTCTCTCTCTCTCTCTCTCTCTCTCTCTCTCTCTCTCTCTCTCTCTCTCTCCCTCTCTGTTCGTAGCTGAAGATAATAAATTGTTTCTCTGCACTCGTTTCTCCGAGGATTGTGGTATGAAGTCCAATCCAATAGAAATGATGGCAGCCATATTCAGCCATGTGTCCTGAAGGATAAACAAACTACAGCATAGAAGATAGATGCAGAAAGTTACACAGGCACTTGTGTCTAAAACTATAATAATATATAAGATAAGACCTGCAAAAACACTATAGAATAGCATTTACTATAGTAAACTGCATTAAAGTGTAGCATACTATAGTACATTATAGCAATCAATACACTTTGTTAATATATATACTACTATATTTTTCTGTAGTATATTAACTATAATAAATTGATAAACTGTGCTTAATACTTTAGTATACTTTTATATGGTAAGTTACAAATACAGTAATATAGCAAATACTACAGTATTTTTTATGTGAGGATGGATTCTCAATGCTAGTGTGATGCTGTGTGGTTACATAAGCATGTTAGCCTACTATATGGTTGCTAGGGTGTTCTCGGTGGTTGCTAAGGCTTTGCTAGATAATTGTAAAAGATCTACTTCCAAGTATCCATGATAAGAACTCTGGGGTTTGTTCAAATCCCTTAACCTAATAATAAGCAAAAGTAATAACCCCAGCAAGCATCTAACAATTATAGAGTTGCTGCAATGAATTATCCACCGAAGAAGAAATCAAACACGACAATGATGGCGTGAAAATCACTGTCTGGATTACTTAGCAACACTACATCACATATAAAATGTTTATGTTTCATGCCGGGAACTTCTCAAACTGAGCCATGTGTTTCCAATAAGTGTTCTGTAAGCAAGAGATTTTTGGATAGAAAATGTCAAGTGGGAATGTGTGTGTACCTATTGGATATGTATGTGTATCCAATAGTAGCCTATATGCAATAGATTATTCTTGTAGTAAATGGAAACATGTTGGCTCTGATCATAAGTGAAAATGAGCAAATTCAGAATACAGCACACTTTAACGGGACTACACATAAGGAGCACTAATGCTTACTAAGTAGGCAGCTCACAAGCAAACAGAGCACATTTATATGCAGATATCTGGCAACCAGCTGTTCAGATTCCTCACACACATTCACTTTTACAGAATACCATGTTTTTACTGTACTTTCATGTATTTCTGTGCTAAAAGGCAAGCATACCTGATTCACATGCAGTCACCACTGTGAGTGTCACCCAGAAATAAAGATAGAAAAACAAGTCAAGGCAGCTTGAACATGTGTGCGTTATGGATGTGACAAAGCAGGACACAAGTTTTTGGGATAAAACATACTTTGTAGGAATTGTGTGAATTAAAATGCAAAAACCAGAAGCAATAATACCCAACAAAAGGAGATGGGACGGTCCTTCAAAGTACATCTAATATTTATTTTATTAAATTTTCATGTGCACAAACAACATTATGGATGTGACACTTTTTTCATTTATGGATCATGTGACGATACTGAAAGCTTAATTTACCAAACTATGTAAAATAATAAAAGAAGTAAACTGTTAAATGTAAAAAAAAATGTAAACTTAAAGGTGCAGTGTGTAAATTTAAGCTGCATCTCGTGATGAGGTTGCGAATTGCTACCAACGGCTCAGTCCACTGCTCACCCCTCACTTTCGAAACTCACAGAGAAGTTACAGTAGCCGCCCTGGAAAAACATGTCTTGGTCAGCTTAGTAAAACTTTATAAAAAGTTTGTCCTTTAATGGCGGCACAAAATGGCGACTTCCATGTAAGGGGACCTTCATGTATGAAGATAAAATGTCTCATTCTAAGCTAATAAAAACATAACGGTTCATTATAAAAAGGTCTTTATACACCCCTGATAATATAGTTTTGTATATTTTTTTGCATTTATGTCAAGAGATCTTTCTAAAAATTACACACTGCACCTTTAAAGTCTCAACCTCTTTCAATTGAAGGCCCCCTATTGTCTACTACAAAATCCCTCCCACTAATAGTTTTTATCCAAAAATATTATAGAGACGTAGTATAACTAGACAGATTTTACATTTATTACATAATAACCAAACGCTAATAAATATCATGATTTTTAGTTGCTTTAGCTTATTTAAATATTTGTTTTGTCTTTTCCTCAAAATAATTTTAGAGCATAATGAAGTTTATTCATTACCCCTAGTGGGCCCCGGACCCTTGGTTAAGAAAAACGGGTGTTTTTCATTTCATTTCAGAGAATTGTTTCTAAACACATTATAAATGTAAGAAGTGTATTGCGGTAACACATTATACAGACAGTCAGCTAGGTACTGAATTGTGAAGTTACCCCGTTAAACAGTTTTTTTCACATTTCTTTGTTCAGGATTTCTTTGGGCGGGGCTAAAACGGTGGCTTGATGATGCACTGGAGCTACTGTGCATGGCCCCGCCCCCAATACAATTGTGAGAATCCTGCCTACACTCTTAAAAAGGTTGTGATAAAACAACACATTTTGTGTCTAGTTAAGGACAACGCATTTAATCTTGTGTTGTCCCTTTAATTTATTCGAATACAAAATCAGAACATGTGTTAAAATAACACATGATGAAGCGGTTTCGCGGACAGGGACTAGACTAGTCTTAGACTAAAATAGATGTAAAAGCTGTCCAAACTGAAAAGAACTTGCACTGACATATCTTAAAATACATCAGTTGTGCCCTTTGTTTTGGCTCAATATGCACAAGTAATGTTTTAGTGAAGCATGTTTATTAAAATTAGTTATATTTCCTAATTAAACTGAGGCCTAGTCTGGCTTAAACTAATCCTTGTCTGGGAAACCACCAGCTAGCATAACACAAAACAATTTGTAAAAAATTAACAATGTATTTTTCCAAGATTTTCATAACATTTTGTACTTGGAGTATTTTTTTAATCATTCAAATTTGGCTGAGTGGTTAATAACACATTTTTTTCTGTGGTGTGACAAACTGAAAACACATTTAATATCGAACGTAACACAGACTTTAAGCAGAGATATTGTATGGTAAGGTTGATATTTGCATGGAATTGCTTCTCTACATTTATTGAACCTTATTACACGGCTCTCTGGAATGCTTGATTCTGATTGGTCAGTTGAGACATTTGCAGGTTCGTTCTTTTCAAATAATAACCGCTCCAAAATAATAACGCATAGCCGGACTACTTTCACGAGTAAAATCGCTCCGCGCCAATAAAGATCAATAAAGATTACTGTCTGTTTGGCGCCATCTTGTGACAAACACTCGACAACCACGACAAGACACAGACAGCTTACTGAGACTGAACTTGACAAAATAGAGCATGACAGCTACGAAGCCAACACACAAAAAAATACAGAATGGGCATTAAAACTTCTCAAAGACTGGCTAAAAGAGAAAAAATGGAGACAAGTATGAAGCAGAGGATCTTAATAAGGTATTACGATCATTTTATGCATCGGTGCAAAGTTTCGCGGAAGGATAAAAATGTTAATTTAAAACAAATATGCCAATAAAATGTTTCAAATTCATATTCATGTCCAGTTTTTTTTCTTATGTGGCAAGTAGCCGTGTAATAAGCGGGATAATGTAGAGGCAGCCGGTAGTTATTGGGAAATAAGCCCCTTCAGTGTGATACAAGACCCTCCGCTTCGCGTCGGGTCCTGATCACACTGTCGGGGCTTATTTCCCAATAACTACCGGCTGCCTCTACATTATCCCTTACGTATTGAACACTGAACAGTTAAAGGACATCACCGGAAGCTATAAAAACATTTAAAGTACAAATTTTTACTTGGAAACTGTCTAGACCCTCTTGAACCTACTAATGGCCATGCATACATGACCAGCTTTTACCAGTCATAATCACGTTTAAATGGGCTTTCCATCAGACTATGGAGACAGGACCAGACCGTGTGGAGACTTTTACAGATACAGTTATTGAAAACAGATCTCATATAGTTGATGGATTTTAAAGGCGAAGATGACAATGACCGCAGGGCGGTTAGCTGATCTCTGTTCACTTTTACAGCCCATCATATTTCATGTAGCAACAGAGATGTTTGCAATTACGCGTGCGTGATAAAGCGAGAGGTATCTGCAGCTTTGTTCATGATTTAAAGTTTAACACACTGAAAGATGACAGCGGCTGGAAAACGATCCTGTCGGCACGGGGATGGCTTCTTTCTTTCTCCCTCCATTCTTCCAGAACATTCCTCTGCCCTCTCCAAATCCCCCATTTCCCGCTTTCTTCCTCCACTGGGATATTTTCTAGGTCAACAACAGCTAAGCAAAAACAATACATACTTTAATAACTGTCAATTAAAGCTCATGCACACAATAGGAGTTCGGCACTCCCCTGAGACGTAACGTTTAGTCCTGTACAGGAAGACGTTTGAGTACCGACATCATGTCTGATCCACATTGTACAGTCGTTTATTCTGCCCAAGTTCCTCTCAGCAACATAAAACTTTAAAGACCCTTGGGGGTATCCACAGCATGTGAACATGCCATATAGATCATTTATTACAGCATGTTAAAATTTCCACTTTGTAGGCGTGAGCAAAAATGTGCTGTTTTGGGTGTGTCCTTTAAAATGCAAATGAACTGCACTAAATGGCAGCGGTGTGGTTGGATAGTGCAGATTAAGGGGCTGTATTATCCCCTCCTGACATCATAAGGGGAGCAAATTTGAATGACCCATTTTTTCCACATGTTTGCGGAGAATGGTTTACTAAAACTACGTTACTGGGTTGATCTATTTCACATTTTCAAGGTGATAGAAGCCCCGGGGAACCAGTAGATGAGGTAGATCATGATTTATTTTAAATCTGTGACTTGTGTTTAGAGGAAACGTGTAAACAGAAAAAGACCTCATACAGGAGAAAAACAATGGAGGGGTAAATTCAGTTCATTACAAGCAACAATGTTGAAATCACGGCAGATTAAACACACAGCGGCTCTCACAACAATATTTACATCAGCAAGTGCGGTCGAATTGTGCCCTTCCAGTTCCTTATAAACAATCTGCTAACGATATCTCATTGTTTATTAACAATAAATGATCAAAAGTGTCAGATGCGTTTGATTATTTGGCATGAACATATTATTATAAATGCTTTACTTCACAGACCAAAAAAACATATTCACATAAACACAGATGTGTTTACGTGTAGATATACATACAGCTATATCGTTTATATAATGTTCCATTGTAAAAAAAAGTTGGTTTAATTAAAAAAAGTTAAAAAAATAAGTTACCTGGTTGCTTTAAAATTCAATTAATAATATAAGTTGACACAATTTTTTACTTTTTTAAACTAATATTTTTAAGTCAAATTAATTCTAAATTTGAAGGCAACCAGGTAACTTACGTTTTTAAGTTGAACAGTGTGGCGATTTTTTCAAAAAGTAAAATTTTGTGCATTAAAGGTGCATATTGGTACCTCAAATGTACACACTGGTACCTTAGAGCAGTGGTTCACAAACATTTTCAGCGTGCGGCCCCCCCTTGTGTACGGTGCATTCCTTCGTGGCCCCCCAAAGAAAATTTATGACAATTTTGTTCTAAAAGATAACATTTTAATTAGACAAAACATATTAAAGTATACAAAGTAGTACTTAGTTTTAGTAGTACAAAGGAGCCTTATTTTTTTTTAGGTTTAATTACACAGAATTTATGAAAAATGTATGTCAAATTAATTCTAAATTTGAAGGCAACCAGGTAACTTACGTTTTTAAGTTGAACCAACTTGTATAACAGTGTGGCGATTTTTTCAAAAAGTAAAATTTTGTGCATAAAAGGTGCATATTGGTACCTCAAATGTACACACTGGTACCTTAGAGCAGTGGTTCTCAAACTTTTTCAGCGTGCCCCCCCCCCCCCGTGTAAGGTGCATTCTTTCGTGGCCCCCCCAAAGAAAATTTATGACAATTTTGTTCTAAAAGATAACATTTTAATTAGACAAAACATATTAAAGTATACAAAGTAGTACTTAGTTTTAGTAGTACAAAGGACCCTTTTTTTTTTTTTTTTTAGGTTTAATTACACAGAATTTATGAAAAATGTATGTCAAATTAATTCTAAATTTGAAGGCAACCAGGTACTTGTATTACAGTGTGTGGCCCCCCTTGTGTACGATGCATTCCTTCGTGGCCCCCCAAAGAAAATTTATGACAATTTTGTTCTAAAACATAACATTTTAATTAGACAAAACATATTAAAGTATACAAAGTAGTACTGATGGTTAGGAGCCCCTTATTTTTTAGGTTTAATTACAAAAAATGTATGTATTTTATAAAATGTCATAAAACTGGGGCCCTCCTGGCACCATCTCCCGGCCCCCAGTTTGAGAACCACTGCCTTAGAGGTACATACTGGTACATCAAACGTGCATATGTATCAAAATGGTATATATGAGAACCTTTTTAAAAGTGCACCTGAACGAATAAAGCTTTTTATGGCGATCAAAAAAATCACAGGCAGGTGTGTTAAATCAGGGTTGGATCTAAAGCCGCGGTCACTTTTCATCCCATTGACTTTCATTCATATGCATGCAAATGTGACAGACCGGAAACACAAGCTCGTGCAACGATATTTCACGTGAATATCACATTGAGCGTTTTGACCAGTTCAAAACTGATAAGTCACTGTGTGACCTTTCCCTCTACTAAAAAGCACAAATGGACGAAGCCAAGGATCATATTGATGAGCTGCTCCCCGCCCACTCTCCACAGCACTGTCCGACAAACACTCGCATGCTCAAAGTCTAGTGTTACAGCGGCTTAAAACACGCAGGAGGGTAAATCTCCAGGAACCGGGTTTGTGACCCTGTCAGATTTAATCAGATGTTGAAACACAACAGATTTGATTATTGGTTCAGTTGACTTTACTGTAAAGTTTTATGTACAATATAATGCCGCAGATAAACTATTGTCACAACAGAATATTAAAAAAATTCTCCTGACAATTTCAGATCTTTAAAAAACAAACCCAGATGTATGTAAAAAAAAATGCAGCATGAAGTAAAACGACCTTTTGACTTAAAAAAAGTTGCCATAACTTATAAAAACAAGTTGAAATTGTTTAAAAAAAAATATTTATTAATGTTAAAAACATTTTTTAATTCACATTATTTTAACACATAAAGAAACATACAGTACATTATACAAGCAAGGCAAAGGCACACACACGGGCACACACACGCGCACGCACACACACGCACGCGCACACACACCAGTTCTGTGTTTGGCAGAAACCCATTACATTATTGTTTGTGATTTCCTGGTTTGGTGATTGGCTGCAGATGTGAACCAAACTACACACTGAATTACATGTAACACAAAACACACACAGGATAATCCTTACATACAAACAAATGCTCATTTTACACACAAATAAACACAGACATTTCTTATTACTATAATCTTCAACACCTCTCCTCAGCAAAATCTACAATAATCCTCGCTCTCCCTCTTTTTCTCTCTCTCTCTCTTTCTCTCTCCACATGGACTCACATTCCTCCTCTATGACCAAAATCCCTCGCTCTTTTCCAGAAGCCAAAACAGACTTCATAAAATCCAACTTTTTTCATTTCACTTCTTTGAAAGACAGAGAAATACAGTTTTGCGGTTTTCCATGTCTGTTAGCATTGAGGTCAGGGTGAAAGGATGAAAAACAGCAGAGACTCTATACTGTACAGCATTCATATCTTTTACGTATCTTTTGTTAAATCTGATCAAAAACATTGTGTAACAATGTACCAGATACATTTATTACATAGTGTAGTGTTTGTTTCACTTTTGTGGGGTCTCTGCCCCTTTAAATTTCTGACCCAATTCCTGTAGTCTTATATATCATATTGTATATGTATTTACTGTATTGTTCCTTATATCATGTGATGGCTTTCTTTGATGTTTTTATTTGTTAGAAGCTACATATTTTCTTCGTACAAAGTTTTTAAACGTTTATAAACACACAGAAAAGAAGAAGAGATAATGAAGTATGAAATAACATAATGAGCACATGCAAAAATCTCCCATTTATGTTTGTATAAATGTTGAATTCTTGAAATCATTGCAGCTCTCTTTTTCTCTCTCTCTCTCTCTCTTTCTCTCTCGCCGTTGTTTTGCCTCTTCATCCATCACTCGCTCTCGTGGTCCGAACCCATCGGACCGCCCGCTGAGAGCATCACCCATTAACTCTGAGTGTAATGAGAAAGAGATGAGCTGTTATCTTCTACAGTCTCTCTGTTATAAACACCGGCCTGATGTCCGTGAGGCTGCAGATGTAATCTGCTGAAGATGGCATCTTTGTTCCTTTGTTTGTGTAAAAATGAAACGGTTTAGGGGAGTGTGTCTGGATTTAATGAGGCTCTTTGGTGTTTCTGTAATAGGAAAGTGGATAATTTAATGACATTTAGATTTCCTGAGAGAAACCAAGAGGGATTTTGCCTGGCTTGATGAGCACAGTTTTCTTGTCTGTGTTGATGTGTTTCCTGTTAAATCAGGAAGCTGAACCCGGACGTGTTAAAAGACTCAAAGTTCATAACCTTCTTGACAGCTTTTCCTGTGGGAAAATGATGTAAAGTGAGTTAGACAGTCAAAAATGTCTTGCAAAAAACACGTTTTACAAACAATGCATGGCTTGCTCTTGAACATCCATTAAGATGCTATAGAAAACAAGTTACAGAAGTTTCGGGGCTTAGTGGCAATGGTACCCAACCTTTCCATAAGCAAGGGCTACGGATAAAACACTCTGGAGGGATACTTTTTTGATATAGTCTACTCAAACCTTTTTTGTTTTGCTTGATTTTATTTTATTTTACTTGTTGATATGTTTTATCATTGTTTAAAATGTATATGTAAATGAATACATATTAAAATTGAGGCTATTAATAGAATATGCTTTGGCGGGCAACTTACAGACTCTGTGCGGGCAACCTGGTGCCCGTGGGCACCATGTTGGAGACCACTGCTGTAGATACTTTGCAGAGAAAACAAAACCCAGTGTGTGAGATAAAGGGCACTGTAGTGAAAAAGAAATTAAAAAATATGTTTGTAGCAGGAAAGGAGAGATAAACACTTAGAAATTAACCAGTAATAATGGCAGACTTTGACAATTTTGTTTTATTTTTTTGCTCTGAAATTTTCAGAGGACCCCTGAAAACCTTTTGGAGGCCCTCTGGGGTCCCCGGACTCAGTTTGCCCATTTTACTGGATGAAAACTTGTGTATGTCTATCAACATAATAAGGGGAAATTAGAAAATTATGAACAGGATATAACACATGCTGGATTTGAACTTATGTCTTTCATGAGCATAACATTTGTTTATGAATTGCAGGGATTTACAAACTTTTTTGTCAGCCGGACCCCCTTGGCCTAAATTATTTACTGCAGGCTAGTTGAAGTACCCCCTGAGATTTTAGTTAATATTTCAATAATTTAATAAACTTTTAATTTTTTTATTTCGTTTTTTATTTGGAAATTATTTATTTGCATTTTATGATTTAATTGTATTTAACTGTTTTCAATCACTGTAAGTTCATGAACCCCAGTTTGGGAAACCCTATCGCAATAATCCACACTTACCGCTCCCTGCATCCAAAACAATTGGACATAATTTCTCTTTTTTTATATGACTGTTATGCTGTCCCATCACGCCAGAAGTCAATTTTTGGCTTCCAACGTCGAATCTCCTTTCGGCTTATTGTTTCATTTCAGTCGCAGCGCAGGAAATGTTCTCATTCTGATTTCACATAGCGCCATTTGCAATTTTGTGTTGACAATTCGAGCACGACCGAGGAAGTTTACGCACTTTTGTTAGTGAGTAACAAGAGGTCCGGCTGCGTTCCTCGGCATGTTTGTTCAGGGTTGACGGGCACACAAACATAGCAGCTCGCTCTGACAGATAATCTATAGTTAAAAGCAGCCTGCACCGGTCATTACACACACACTGGGCCGTGTGTTTGTGCCTCGGTTTCACTTCAATAGCCATATCGCTCGATTTGGGTACATCCTAAAACATCCCCTCTCAATTCTATTTCAATTTTACTCCACGCAGGGTACACCGGCTCAATTATCGGATGTAATTTGCTGTAAAAACAAGAGGAGGCAGAGGGGAAGAGAAGTACAATAAGAGGAGGGAGCGGAAAGGAAGAAATTAAAGACTCGCTTTAGTCGCTCCTCTCTGCCTTCATGGCTCACTGCTTTGATGAAGATGTGTCTGTTATTACTAATCTAGATAACTAGATGAAAGTGTCAAAGTTTTATTTTTGTTAAAGACAGAAAATGATGCAGCTTGGTGTGTCAGATAGTTCACATACAAACATGTGAAGTTCAAATCAGTAAATGTTTGAGCTCTGACTATAAAGTGAAATTTAAGGATGTATGTGAACGCAGACGCATGAAGGCTAATTTCACGCGTCATTGCTTCGTAAATGTGTCAAATCACAATTCATAATGCAACGCACTTAAGCGTTGTATTGTCAGTATTGACCTTTTTCGAAGACAGATGATGTATTTCTTCAATAATTAACATCTACCAAAGTTTTTCATTAAATGAAAGTAAATATAAGTTTATATGACCATGCGTAGCGTTTTATGACCCTGTAAATGAACAGCCAACGGACTCTAACATTTCTTTTGTGATAATTCTTTGTTTAAAGGGACACTCCACTTTAAAAAAAAAAATAGGCAAATTTTCCAGTTACCCTAGAGTTAAACATTTGATTTTTACCGTTTTGAAATCCGTTCATCCGATCTCCAGGTCTGGCGCTGGCACTTTTAGCATAGCTTAGCATAATCCATTGAATCTGATTAGACCGTTAGCATCGCGCTCAAAAATATCCAAAGAGTTACGATGTTTTTTTTTTATTTAAAACTTGACTCTTCTGTAGTTACATTGTGTACTGAGACCGACACAAAATTAAAAGTTGAAATTTTTTAGGCCGATATGGCTAGGAACTATAATCTCATTCCGGTGTAATAATCAAGGACTTCGCTGCTGTACCATGTCATCTTGGTAACTTTCCATAACAGAGGACTATTTTTTCCATAATGGTGTCATCAAAAACTTGCAACCAGTTTCAAAAGTCTGCATTTTTTAAGGCTTCCAAGATGCGGTTGTCCTGTAAATGAACAGGGAAAACAAATGAGTTAGTTGGTTAGTTAAGTACGGTCCCCTCAGTTTTTCTTTCTTTCTTTGTCAGGATGTCACCTGGAAGGAAGCGGGGAAAACCAAACAAGGTTTCACCGCAGGCTCGCCACAGCAATGAAACGCATGCTGACCGAACGTTCAAGTAAAAACACACACATTCATTAAAGAGACAAACAACCAAAGACACAACAAACACTCTTCCTCTCTCTTTCCCCGTCTTCTGGCCTTCCCCCACAAGTGTGTCGATTTCCTGAACTTTGTCCTCGACCTTTTCACAAACTCTTCAAACTGCCTCTGCGGAATGCGTTTTCTCATATTTGGTCTGAAGCTCTACGTTTCCCCTTCTCACCCTCCGACAGAGTGCACGGAGGTGGCGGAAAAGAAATCACACACACAAACGCACATACACACAGAAATTGGACATGGATTCCCCACGGAGAAGACCAATATTTTCATTTGACGACAGGTCAGTCAGCTGTGAGAGGATGCTGAGATGGAGGACGGCTCCTGCAGGTTCTGGTCGCGGGTGTGAACTCTCTTCTTGCTCTGTGTACAAACATTTTACGGATCGACGCTGTAGGCAACAGAAAGCCCTTTATCATGGGTGAAGAACATTTGATCCCAAACCCCTGGAGCGATCAGCTTTAATAATCTGCCATCTGGATGAATCAGTATTATAATTCATTGACAAATTAATTGATTTTAAAGGAATAGTTGGGCCAAAAATTTAAATTGTTGCATGATTTACTCACCCTCAAGCCATTCTCGATGTATGTGATCATTATTTATTAGACAAACACAATTGGAGTTATATTAGAAAATGTCCTGGCTGTAATGGTGCTTCTAATTTGAAGCCCAAAAAGTCCATTCATCCTTCACAGAAGTGATCCACATGGCTCCAGGGGTCAATAAAGGCCTTCTAAGGACAATCAATGGGATTTTCAAAAAAAATATATAGATTTAAAACTTTACAAACTAAAATAACTAGCTTCCAGTAATGACTGACATGCATTCACAAGAGAGTGCATTTCCAAAAACTTTATTTTAAACAGTCTATTTTAGACACATAAATTGTACAACACATATGGCATTTATGACTGCGGTAATTGACTCAAACCTGGATGTGAAACAGGTGATCATAAAAAAAGATTGGAATAAATAGGAATGCTAATGGTATCTTCATACATTATAAAAACATTAGTGTAGTATGAAAACGGTGGGCATGAAATGGTTCAACCAGATCCCAGCATGCACCGTAAGCTCAGTGCCAATCAAAGTTAATCAGCGTCTAGACAGACTGATTGCATGAACTCTCTTACATGGAACTCCAATGTGTATTAAATTCAAAGAAATGACAGGTCAAACTGGACTTAGCCGTTGATTTTTTCAATACTGCACTTGGGTAAAATCTTTTATTCAATACACCAGAACCAGTCCCAATATTCTTTAGAGTTCACTAATGAGCTTGAATTATTTCTGTAAATTTAATTGCAAACAATGGCTCAATCCACAACTCACCCCTCCCTTTCGAAACACATTAGGAGCCCTATTTTAACGATCTGAAACGCAAGTCCGAAGCTCAAAGATCTTGGGCGCTGTTGCTATTTTCCCGGCGGGAGAAATAACTCTTGCGCCAGGCGCAAATCAATAAGGGGTTGGTCTGAAGTAGGTTCATTATTCATAGGTGTGGTTTGGGCGTAACGTCAAATAAACCAATCAGAACGTCATCCAACATTCCCTTTAAACGCAAGTGTGCAAGTTCCATGGCGGGTTGCTATTATTATGACGGATTTATTAAGACAGAGAAGTTGTTTTGTATGGGGATGGGAGAAACCCGGAGGAAATAGCCGCAATTGTCTCATCAGCTGGCATCCCCAGGACGTTGCGCCGCAAGCGCTACAATGATGTCAGTAGATGGGATAATCCCAAGCTTGCCAGCATAAATCGGCCACGCCGTGTAATGGTGGGTGGATCTGCCACTACGCCAGCAGAGGACATTGCTGCGTCCACCCTCACCGCTGAAAGCCAAGAAACGCAAGCAGTCCAACCCCAAAGTACTCTTACAAATCAAGTTCACATACATTAAGGTTTCTTATGAAAACATTTTAATTATTATTTACATAAAATAAACGTAATACAGCCACACTATGAAAATATTTTAATCGTTATTTGCATGATATTTTTTTAACGCAGCCACACAATAAATAAAAACTATCACCACAATGCTCAACACAATGATTTCCCTTATCTCATGTGTTAAATATTTTTTATTGTAACAATTTATGATTTGCAAAAAAGAACTGTTGCATTTGTGTAGATTAGATAAGCAAAGTGTGTGCGCGTTGTGCACGCTATACATTATGGTCAAGCATGCGCCCTTAAAATAGCATAATGAACAACGCGCAATGCGCCACTGACTTTAGACTAGTTTTTTCTGGTAGGTGGCGCAATTGTTTTTTGAAACTGCAAAATAGCATCAGGGATGGTTTGCGCCGGAACACGCCTCCTTTTTTGCGCTGAACCGCCCAGGGAGCGCAAGTTCATTCCCTAGTTTGCCGACGTGCGTCTGTGGAGGGAAAAACCCGCTGTGTGCCGGTGCAAAATACGAATGATACATGCGTCACTGACAAAGTCAATTGCGCTGGGTGCAAGATAGGGCCCTAGGTGAGTTTGAGATCATCCGGCGCTGCGCAGACCAATCGGCGAGGTTTGCCACGTGCAGTCCAGGGAGGAGCTGAAGATGAAGCAAAATCAAGCCGGACACCTGCTGTTTGCCGTAGTGACGTTTGCGCCGTGTTTCCTTTTTTTAATTGCGAATGAAGTGAATTAGATTGTGAATTTGATAAAAATAAACCTTTTAATAAAAAGTTGCAACCAGAAACATGTTATATCGAATATTTGAATTGCTGCTTATACTGTACTGTATGGCCGGAAATAACGGGAAAAAAGCCTACATTAATAAAATACAAATATAGTTTGGTATTTTCATTTTTATTTTATTACACGACACAATATAACATATTTATGCATATAAACGAGTTTTTTCCTGTTATAAAAACATGAATTTATAATGTTTATTTGTTGAACTAAAGGTTGGATTAAACATGAAACCCAGTGATCGTTGTCTTCAGTGAGGCGACCAATCACGAAGAGTTGTGTCGTCATCAGAACTCTGTGCAGCCGCTCTGGTGAAGCTGCACCGGCTGAGCAAGCCGGCTACCCTCTAAACGCTCTGGCGGTACTTTAAAACCATATGACACAGTCACGTGCCTTCAGCGCCAGCTCAAGTCGAACAAAATTACTAACCGCCATGCACTGCTTTAAGTCAGCCGCCGATCGGTCTGCGCAGTGGAACACACCTATAGAGAAGCTACGGTAGCCGCCACAGGACAAACACATCATCATCTAAGACAACTTAGGCCCTGTCCCCAATGGTGGCTTTAAAGGGACACTCCACTTTTTGTGGAAAATATGCTAATTTTCCAGCTCCCCTAGAGTTAAACATTTGATTTGTTCTGTTTTGGAATCCATTCAGCCGATCTCCGGGTCTGGCGGTACCACTTTTAGCATAGCATAGCACAATCCATAGAATCTGATTAGACCATTAGCATCCAAGTTTAAAAATGACCAAAGAGTTTTGATATTTTTCCTATTTAAAACTTGTACTAAGACCGACTATTTTTGAGCACTGCGTAATATCATTGCACCTGCTGCAGCCATGTTATGGCAGCAAAGTCCTTAATTATTACGCCAGAATGAGAGTATAGTTCTTAGCCATCTCTGCTTAGAAAATTGCAACTTTTAATTTTCCGTCGGTCTTAGTAGACGATGTAACTACAGAAGAGTCATATTTTTTATCGGAAAAATATCAAAACTCTTTGGTTATTTTTGAGCGCGATGCTAACGGTCTAATCAGATTCAATGGATTATGCTAAGCTATGCTAAAAGTGGTATTGCCAGATGTGGAGATCAGCTGAATGGATTCCAAAACGGTAAAAATCTAATGTTTAACTATAGGAGAGCTGGAAAATGAGCCCTTTGTGCGTGCTCGCTTAGTCTACGAGTTCATTGGGTGTCCCATCTGTCATTTTTATGCTTTAAAGTGTGCTAATCAGCGCCTTCTTTGCACCCTTGATGCAGTCTTCGGCGAAGCCCGCACTGCAGCAGGATCCACACACTTCACCAACCCAGATGTTCTAAGAAACAACACAGTTCCACTATATCAGGTCTTACACCACTGATAATATAGTTATGTATATTACTGTATATTGCATTTCTTTCAAGAGATCCTTTCAGAAGTTACACAATGCACCTTTAAGCAATGACATAGATGGTGAAGTTCATGTTACAGAATCAACCCCACTCTGCAAGTTCTAACATCTTCCACAAGGTCAATTTTTTTCAAAAGGTGTCCTTCACTGTCCGAGCAAAGACAGATGTCCATTGGAGATGTAGATAACAGCTATTTTCTCCATGCTTTTGTGTCTGTGCCTGCTCATCCATCAATCACTCTCATCCAAAAATTTCCACGTTCTGCTCAGTGACATTTTTGATATAAAGCAGCACCCCAGATCTTGTTCCATCTCCATGCCCCTAAACTCTAAACTCGCTCTTCAAACAAAATTAAATCTACACTGATAATCATCACTCAGTCAATTCTTGATTTCAAGATTAAACTTGGCCTTGACACATCATGGCAGGTTAGTTTTGAAGTTATTCATGGAAAATGCCATAGGTTCTTTGGTTTGTCAAAACTTTGTTCCTAACACAAACCGTATGGATATTATGCGCTTGACAGACTCTGAACTATCATTGTATGGAGATAAACTCCATTAAAATAGTTTTCCTGTTGCTCAGAAGAAATCCCATTATATAGGTTTGGATTGAAGTGAAGGTGAAGAATAAAAACACAATTTCTACATTTTATTTTTTACTTTGTTTACTTACATGCACCACTACGCTCTCATATGCGATGCCTGCAGCTTCTAGTGATTGTAACAATATTTTTCTGCCGTGTTTGTAGGATTCACAGGGAGCTTGTGTTTAATGAGCCGCTCATCTGACATCAGGCACAAGTTTGGGAATAGTGATGCACACGACACAGTGTTATATACAGCCTCTCACTATATTTTATCTCCAAATAGAGTCTTTAGAGCTATCGACAATACCTTTATAAAACAACTGACTGACCAGGACTGCTGGTCACCTGCATCTGGCAAAAGTGTAGAAATGATTTGAAAAATATGCAAACCGGGTCAGCTATTGAATACAATTTGGTGATGTAACATTTGCCCAGCAGTCTTTGTTAAAGGTGCTAGGCATAATGCATTCGATCAGTTCGCAGCAGAAGAAACTTTTTATAGCTGGGTCTTAAAGCCGTCAGGTTATGCTGCTGGCTGCAATATTTTTCTTCTCACATCTGCAAAACTTATATAATTCACCTACTTTTCTCATAGTAAAGTACAAAGCAAGTCATATCCAATTTTTTTCAGGAATATAAAATCTTTGCAGGATTTAATACCCAGGGGCTGCAAAGTTGAGCGGTTTTGAACTCCCGGCGACTGGTATTAAACGCAGAGCGTTTACAGTGCCTCGCCAGCTGCCACCGTTTTTAAAAACACAGTGCTTCCATTGGAAACAAAGACAAATTCAGCCTTATCTTATGAGAATTTGTACATATTTTACAAGTTGGCTAATTTGTAAATATACGTAAAAAGTTAATCATGCCAAAATGTACAATTATCATAAAAAAAACAATAAAGAAACCCCAAACCCACCATCCAAGGGGCAGAGGACAACAGTACAAAAATGTGTACGAATGTGGACATATGAATGAATACAAATGAACCACGTAAAATATGTATGAATTGCCATGAGATAGCGCTGTGAAATATACATTGACCTCTGGAAAAACCAACATGATCTCACCAACATGATCTATAATCGTGTGATAATCACAAAAAATGTGATTCATTTGTTTTCAATGGCACAAAATTCAGATTTTTTTTCGTGCCTAGAACACAAATGTCTTTTTTATAAATAGTTTTTTGTGTCTGTGGCACGACTTCCTTTTTCATGTCATTTTATGTATTGTTTTCTGATTTCCCCCCCTACAAGTCATTGTCGCTTGGGGTTAGATTTGGGGTTTGGGTTAGGATGTACTTTTATGTATTGGTTTCCACATGTGTTTTTTTCAGCTTTTAAAACTATTCTTACCTGGAGTTTGGGGTTAGAGTTGGGGTTTGGATGTCTAAAAATGTAACAGAATCCTGCTGCAGTGCGGGCTTCGCCGAAGACCACATCAAGGGTGCAAAGGAGGCGCTGATTAGCACACTTTAAAGCAAAAAAATGACAAATGGGACACCCTATGGACGCGTAGACTAAGTGAGCACGCACATAGGGACACTCCACTTTTTTTAAATATGCTCTTTTCCAGCTCTCCTATAGTTAAACATTTGATTCCTACCGTTTTGGAATCTATTTCTGCTGATCTCCGCAACTTTGAATTTCGTGCAAAAATTTTATTAATTTATTCGTTTTCAATGACACAAAATTCTGATTTTTTTCGTGCCTTGAACATTAATGTATTTTTTGTGTCACTCAGCACAAATTTTTATAAATAGTTTTTTGTATCTGTGGCACGACTTTCTTTTTTTGTGTCATTTTATGTATTGTTTTCTGATTTCCCCCCTATTTTTAAATCATTGTCACTTGGGGTTGGGGTTAGATTTGGGGTTTGGGTTAGGATGTACTTTTATGTATTGGTTTCCTCATGTTTTTTTTCAGCTTTTAAAACTATTCTTACCTGGGGTTTGGGGTTAGAGTTGGGGTTTGGATGTCTAAAAATGTAACAGAATCCTGCTGTAGTGCGGGCTTCGCCGAAGACCGCATCAAGGGTGCAAAGGAGGCACTGATTAGCACACTTTAAAGCAAAAAAATTAGACAACTGGGACACCCTATGGACTCGTAGACTAAGCGAGCACGCACAAAGAGACACTCTAGAGACACATCTAAAAATGTAACAGAAAGTGATTCTAACCCCAAGCGACAATGGTAAGAAAATAGAAAAAACAATGAGAAAACAACACATAAAATGCCACGTTAGAAGTCGCACCACCGACACGAAAAACTATTTATAGAAATTTGTGCGTGTGACATGAAAAATTCGTGCTCAAGGCATAAAAAAGCTGAATTTCGTGCCATGTACACAAATATATTAATAATACTTTTTTTGTAACTATAACACAACTTTCCGTGAGATCAGTCTGGGAATAACGCTTAGACCTTATGGGGCGTACCCACCAAATGAAAATTCAACGATTTGCGTGAGTAGATTACAAAGTCAATGTAAAGATGCGAATAGATGCAAATTCACATGGGGCGATGGGAATGACGCAAATTTGGTGGCGCGATTGTCGCAAACACATGCTATTTGCCTCAAAACATGCTTGTGCACAAGATGAAAAATTCAATTCAAGCTAAAAATTGGAATGTTAAAGATCCTGTTTTTTCTGTGTTTTTGAAGCTTAAATTGTGTTTACAGTGCACAATATAACGTGTTCATGTTTCACGTGTAAAAAAAACGTGGTATTTTTGATACAATTTACTTATCTGTAAAGCGCTGTTTTCACAGTCCTCAAAATGAACTGATGTCTTCCTTGTTCTATGAAGTCCCTCCTTCAGAAATACATATCGAGTTCTGATTGTGTAGTTTGTTAAGTGTGTTGTGATTCGATGGCAGCTTAGCTTGCCGTTAGCTTAGCTGCCGACTGATGTATTCCTGTGGGAGGAGTTTAGTCAAAAAACTGTTCTACTGACGTCATTAAAGCAGGAAGTAGAGGGCTGTAGTCCAAACCGGCCATTCGCTGTAGGCTTTAAAAGGCGAATTCTGTTAAAGAAAATATATGGCCTGGCAGTGAACTTTAAGCTTTATCATTTTACAGGTATTATTTATGCTATTATAGCAACATTACACACTAACTAGGGTTTAAAAAATGGGATCAGAAATAACGTGACCTTTAAATCCAGCGTGTGAGCGAGGAACGCAATGCAAATACAACACTTCGAGTTTTGTGTGTTCTCCCCTTTATTGTAGAGCTAACTGTGTTCCCTGTTTCCATGGTAACAGCTGCTTTTCTAGTTGGTCGATCTCTCTGTTGAATTATGGGTAGTGTAGTATACATTTCTTAAATAATTTTGCACAAATTCAGCTAATAAATAAGCCTACTGGTTTATATGTTTTGTTAAAATGTATACCATCACTTAAAAACCTCTGAGCTCAGACGGTAGGTTGTGGTTTGTCTTGTATATGTTATCATAAAAAAATCAATTTCCCAACAGAGGACACTAGTGGGATTTTTACAATCCGTTGTGCTCTAAAATCAATGACACAACCGAACATCACTTCATATCATCTGTATGATTGCATCTTCAGCTCGAGCTGCCCTCGAAATCAGATTGGCACTTTAAAAAGTGCACAGCGTTCTCTATACCTGACACTCGGAGACTTGTAAACATTTCTATATTTAGCTGCCGGCTCTGTGGCCGTTCACGGGGATGTATGTGTTGCGTTCATAAAACAGGACATTTGTTTGCACGAACATTCTCTATTCGAGAACAGGAAAAAAACTGAAACAGAAAGCAGACTAAGGCATCTTCATGGATGAACAGAGCTCAAAGTGCTGAAGAGTGATAAACATGAACTGCAGGAGGCTGAAGGTGTCCAGACTGCCTGCGATGTGTCGTTGCTTACAGAAGTTTCATGCTTTTTCTCTTTACCGCTCTCTCTGTACAAATAAACCATTAAAGTGAACTGTCGTTGTGTTGCGTTCTGGTTACTTTCTAGTTGTAGGGGTGTAGAAATGATCTGAAAAGTGAACCTCACGTTATTACTCTTATCAGTGTGGGTCATGCATGTGAAATAAATGATGCACTAAAATGTATTTTCTGTAAAGCTGATTTGCAATGCAAAAAAAAATTGTAAAAAATAAAAATACATTTGAAATGTGATAACAAAAGGTAAATGAGTTCCAGTCATGCTGTGCGCTCCTTTTGAACCAACGCTCGATTGAAGAGCCTTTAGAAGTAGAAGACCCTTTACTCTTTGTACTATAATGTTTAGACATGACCTATTTTGAGATGTTTTCTAATAAACAAAACTTTTTTTTATAACATTTCACACTTCTAAAAAAGCCTGTAGTATGCCGTTTTGGTCATGTTTCTTGTGGTGTAGTAGCTGTATATACGTTCTCTAAACAACATTATTCAGTTCAGCTAATTGTACTGTACAGTATGTGCTTAAGTGTCTCTTTGCAGTAAACATAAACATCGACAAATATCAAAGTGCCTCTAAGATGTCGACAAACTGCAAAGCATGAATACAAAAAGGGAGTGAAAGAAAGAGAGAGACTATAGGGTTTCACTCGTCCCACAAACGGCTGAGAAAATGTTTTTAGTAGAAAAGAAAAACACCTCTATAGGCTAACAGAAAATTATGTCTACTTTAATTCAGAAGCTATTTCTGTCAGGGATTTAGGCAGATGAACCCAAGTGCAGACACGTGTGGACAGGACAAGACTTTTATTGAAAAAGACAGGGGCAAAAACAAAAACCCACAAGGGGGCAAAACAAGACAGGATATAAACTACAATAAACTAACACTGGACTAGACACAAGACTAACAAAGTACTTTAAAAATAACAGAAGACTAGACTAGAACTACACTAAACTGGGTACTCACAGGAAATATCAAACAACCACAGGCTTAGACACTGGTATCAACATTTATAACATCAGACGAACGAGCACAGGACAGCAAACACAAGGGCATTAAATAGGGGAACAAATCAAGAGGGGAACAGGTGACATGATTCAAATAATAATGGGATAATTAAGGAGGAAACAAGGGGGCGGGGTCAAGAGACGAGACAGAAAGCACATGGCTATGAAAAACAAAGCCAGTGCTCTCACACAAAACATTGGGCTGCCATGATCCTGTCACTATGACTAGAAAACTGACCTGAAGACAGGATCATGACAGAACCCTCCCCTTAAGGGACGCCACCTGGCGTCCCACAAGGGAACACACTAGACACGAGACAGGACAGAACGACAAACAGACAAGACCCACGAAAACATAACAAATAACAACAATGGCAGACAGGCATAAATTACAAAAGGGTTCGGGTTACATAACAAAAAGAACAGACAAGGGAACGGAGGTGGAGGAACACAAAAGTTAATGCGAGATGGCCGGCGAGAGTTCTGTGTCCTGGGCTTTCTGGGTGAAGCAGAGGGGGGTCTTGTGGGCAGCCTGGGAGAGGCATGACCGGAAGGGGCAAACTCTGGCAAGGTAGGGGAGAGAGAGTCCAATGATGACACGGAGGCAGAGGAAGAAGGCCTGGTAGACGGGCAGGGTGATGCGGGTGAGCTGGGGAAAACAACTGACGGGGCAGGTGAAACAGGAGAGACAGACACTGACTGGGACGGGAAAACGGATGACAAGACAGGGTCACTGGGCTGACAAGGGCAGGGTGGCAGCACTGGCTGCGCAGACGTTTGGATCTGTGCAGGCTGCGCAGACGATTGGATCTGCGCAGACGGCTGGGCAGACAGATGGGGCTGCGCAGACTGCTGGGCAGATGGATGAGGCTGCGCAGACGGCTGGGGCAGCGCTGGCGGTCCGGAGGCGAGGAAGGAAGGAACAGGCTGTGAAGCAGACAACCCTCTCCTCTTCTTCCTCTTCGGGCGTGGCGCAGACGCTGTGGCCGGTGTAGTGGGCACAGTAGAGGGAGTGATGGACTCGACGGAGGACCCTTCTGACGTTGACTCCCAGGAGATCCTCCTCTCTCGTTTGCCTCGAAGACTGATGGGTTGAGACGAGCTCTCTGGGGTCGAGATGGTGAGCGTCGGGTCCTCATGCGTCAACACTCCAATGACCAGTCCCTCTGGGATAGGGGACAATGGGCTGCCCGGGAGCTTTGAAGGTGGCGTGCTGCTGTTCCGCTCCGGTAGCTGTCCCCCGAGACGGTTCACCATCTCCCGGTAAGGGAGATGGACCAGTTCCCTCCGCTTCTGATAAGGAGGGAGAACATTCAGGCCAGCGACGAGATAGGAGTTAGCCAACACCTCGGGAAACAATCCCCTTATCCCCTCAACCGACCTGGCATAATCCCTCACAGAGAGTCCTCCCTGAGGCGGAAAGGGGCCCTCACCAGCCCGGGTCTCGGCAACAAGGGTATCCCACCACCCTGAATCAGACTCGCTCATGTCTGCTGGGTTCAGAATTGGCTCGTTCGTACTGTCAGGGATTTAGGCAGATGAACCCAAGTGCAGACACGTGTGGACAGGACAAGACTTTTATTGAAAAAGACAGGGGCGAAAACAAAAACCCACAAGGGGGCAAAACAAGACAGGATATAAACTACAATAAACTAACACTGGACTAGACACAAGACTAACAAAGTACTTTAAAAATAACAGAAGACTAGACTAGAACTACACTAAACTGGGTACTCACAGGAAATATCAAACAACCACAGGCTTAGACACTGGTATCAACATTTATAACATCAGACGAACGAGCACAGGACAGCAAACACAAGGGCATTAAATAGGGGAACAAATCAAGAGGGGAACAGGTGACATGATTCAAATAATAATGGGATAATTAAGGAGGAAACAAGGGGGCGGGGTCAAGAGACGAGACAGAAAGCACATGGCTATGAAAAACAAAGCCAGTGCTCTCACACAAAACATTGGGCTGCCATGATCCTGTCACTATGACTAGAAAACTGACCTGAAGACAGGATCATGACAATTTCTGACTGTCACGGTAATGAAAGGCAGATGATGATGATGATCCAAAATCTCTTTACTCAACACTGCAGCGAAGGGCAAAGGAAAGGTTAATAAAAGAGTAGTTGTGACATTTATCCAAAATTATCACTTTGATCATGTTGTGTTTCCATGTTTAATGGGGAATTTATGTAAACATAATGGCTTTTTACTGTTCAAACTGTATATTCGATAATTTTCCCCTATAACCCAACCCCTAAAACTACATAATAGTATAAATAAACATAATTTAGTTTGATGTATAAGCTGCTCCCCTCATGGGTATCTAACAAAATGTCCCCACAAGGTCAAAAATTAAGGGACATTTGGTCCTCACACCGTAGGGATTAACAGGACCACACACACCCAAACACACACTAACAGGAGATATCCCATCAGGGACTTGGGGTTTATTGCTATAAGGGGCTTCAATTAGATAAACAATGATGAAGTCATTACAGTCAATTACTGTAATCGCTTACTGCAGCGTTCCAATGGGAACACACAAGACTGAATAGACACAGAGAAAGAGAAAGTCTGGAAAACATTGAGGAAACAGGGCAATATAGGGCGCTAAGAGTAATATTTTGATAAGCCAAATTTTAGGGGAGTAGTTGACAATTTTACATCCTTAAAGAGTCAGCGTGTTCTCAGTTTTCTCCTTTGAGTCCTGCAAAAAAAACAGTTATTGTACCAACTAAAAGTAATGCTTCACAGTAGATACGTTTTCATTGTATATTTGCACAAAAACAGCATACTTTTCTAAATGTCGACAAAACACTATTGCAAAAGACACAGCTACTGACACACGGCATTACACTATTTATACATAATTGTGTCATTTGATGTATGAAAAAATGCTGGGTTATTTGTAATTCAGTGTTGGGTCAAAAAGGAATAAGCCCAACCAGTTGGGTTGTAATTTAACCTACACTGCGGTGCGTTTCCCAAAAGCATCGTTAGCCAACGAACATCGTAAGTTCCATCTTTACTACAGTAACATCGTTCAACGGTTTGGTGTTTCCCGAAACCATGGTTCAAACGAACATTCGCAAACTGCATCGCTAACTTGTGTCGTTGGAACGACAGCTCTTGACCTAGGGTGGCCATTCGTGCCAGTTCCGCAGGACACGTCCCGAACATGTTTTCTGGTTCATTCCCCGGACGTCGCCTTAGTCGACCGCATAAGTCATCAAGGTTTAATATTTCGGTTTAATTTCAGAAAAGCAACCGTTACATTTCAAGATAAGAATGAAACTACAATGATTGTTTGTCTTAAAATAAATAAATAAATTTTTAACTGAAATGTGAGAACCTCGATGACGTATGCGGTCGAGCAACGCGACTTCCGGAGAACGAACTTGAAAACATGTTCGGGACGTGTCGGGCGGAACTGGCACAAATGGCCACCCTATCTTGACCTGTCGTTAGAAGCATCGTTCCTTGTTATTATCATATGTAGACTTACGTTGGTCATGCTTTTGAACAAAATAAGCAAAAAACATGTAGTACAGTCTATATCCATCATTATAAATATATTACAATTTTATTTTACGTCTTTAAATTTGTAAACAGAATGAAAGCGCTGCATTTGAAAACTGCGCATGTGCGCAGGACTACGAGGTTTAAGACCCTGGGGAATCCCTGGGAGGAGTGACGTAAGAGGGAACTTGCGCGTGAATTAAATATCTTGAAAATAAACAACAGATAACTAAATCACGATAACAAATCTTCCGATGCAATATATGTTATTTACAGCAATAATCTGCCATTAATTCGATTTGCACAGATTAATTAGTACTTCACCTCCCACGTGACATCATCAACTATGATGTTAAACCAACATGGTTCAAATCACGAATGTGCGACAAAGTTACTATGCTTTCGGAACAGTCATGACAAGGTAGCTCGTTTCTCCAACGATGCATCGTACTATGGTCGTTCAACAACAAGTTACGTCGTTGTTTGGGAAATGCACCCCTGGTTTTTGTTTCAACCTATTGTTGGGTCAAAAAAATTAATAATAATAATAAATGCGATTAAAAAGCACCATAGTCTTTACATTCTAATGCACTAAGTGTTCAGAAGCCTTTGGAACAAGGGTGACAAACAGACCAAAATGTAAAAATAAACTTAAATTGCATTTATATTCTCAAAAAAGGTCATTAATGGACATCATTGTCATTAGATCACGATCGTACACAGTGAATTATCTTTTAATGTGGAAAAGCAGTGTGAATATTCTTTAATATTGTAATACTACTTATAAAATATCAGCATATGTTTTCAAATACCATGAGGGTTAGTAAATGATGACAGACGTTTAATTACTGGTGAAATAAACCAGCGTAAAGTGATTCATGTCTAAACCCTTTAGCTTCTAGTCCAACTTATCAAGCACACAGAGCAGTTAATGACTGTCAATGACTGGCCTGGAGGTTCTCCAACCTTTACAAACCTCATAAAACCGACAACGAATGTAATCTAGTTTTAGATGGATTTTCCAACAGTGGAGAGAGGAAAGAGGGTTTTATTTGGAAAAACCTGAGCCAAATCCAAAGTAAAAGCACAGAAGTAGAGGAGAGGAAGTCATCCTGGCACTAATGCTTACATCTGCCAGTGTGTGTAAATGTAAGTTTCTGTAAAGGAAATGAGCCCTAATGTGATACACGAACACACACACACACACACACACACACACACACACACACACACACACACACACACACATCTGCTGATGACGGAGAAGAAGGGCTTCTATGAGAGTGATCCAGTCTCTCATACATTTATAACATGAACAATATTTATCTTGGCTTATTATTCATGAGAGAGACATTACTCAAGTGAAACCATTATGAGCTATCACTTATTCTCTCTCTTTAACACAAACAAACACACAAAATACTAAATAATTATAAAGTCATTGGTATCTCTGTGCATTAGGGATTATGTGTGTGTGTAATAGCTCTCTAAGGATGACGGAAACATTTATAACAGTATTTCACCACATATCAGACATTTATGTCTAAACATTTAGAGTTTCACAGGTTTTGGCGAACAAATGCATTCGCCAGTACATGCATTTGACCAACATCTTAATCCAGGTAACTTTCAGTATGTTCATTGAAGTTATACAAGCTCATATGTATAAGTTATATAAGTTTGTGTAAGTCATGGGAACAAGCAATGGTTCTCAAACTTTTTGATGTGCGAAAATAGACAAACAATTGCCCCCCCCCAAAGAAAATCCATGACATTGAATTAAAGAGCACCTGTGGTCCGATTCACGATTTTACATTTCCTTTGGTGCAAAATGTACATACCCTGAAGTAAACGATGACGCAATGATATTATGCAGCCCCTGATAATAGTCCCCTTGGTTACTTTCAATAGCAGGGGACTATTTTCGGGTGCTACGTAATATCATTGCGCCTCCTGCAGCCATGCTACTGCATTAAAGTCCTTGATTATTACGCCAGAATGAGAGTATAGTTCCTAGCCATATCTGCCTAGAAAATCGCAACTTTTAATTTCCCGTTGGTCTTAGTACGCGATGTAAGACTCTTAAGCCGGGTTCACACCAGACGCGGTAGACGAGTGATTTACATGTTAAGTCAATGCAAAGCCACAATTATGCATCCTGCAGCGCGGTACACGCGGTAAGCGCTGCACAAATAGTGCGTTGCGCGGAAATTAAGCGTTGCCGCAGGAATTCTGCGTCGCGTTAACCAATCAGGACCTTGCTGAAGTAGTGATGTGATTACAGGAAGCGAGCGGAGTGGCGAAGTCTCAGCGTTGTCACAGAAGCCCCTCCCATGACGCAAATTTCTGCGTGAATGTCTCGAATGACTAAAATTTCATGCACGGCTTTCACGCGCGAATGAAGATAGTAAACTTAAATGTTCAAGCGTCCAACTACGCGCGAAAAGCGCGTTTTTGCCGCCTCTACTGTGGCTGGTGGGAATGCACCATTAGAAAGGATTTACACATCTTTGTACGTTAAGCTTTTAACCAATTATGTTTCATTTTGTGATGATTTTTGTTAAAATAAAGTTGTGTTAAAATGTTTTGTATTAATAATAACACTGAGATGGGTGGATTCTGGGACAACGCATTTAGTGTGTTGTCCCAGAATCAACACTAATGTTTTTAACACATTGGTTCTATAAGTGTAAAGAAAAGTCAAAATTTAAATAGGAAAAACATTGAAACTCTTATTTGGTTATTTATAAGCGCAATGCTAACGGTCTAATCAGATTTAATGGATTATGCTAAACTATGCTAAAAGTGTGTAAACGGTAAAAAAAACAAAAACAGTGAAAATCTAATGTTTAGCTCTAGGGGAGCTGGAAAATGAGCATATTTTCAAAAAAAGTGGAGTTTCCTTTAAAATTATGCGTGCTTGATTAGTCTACGAATAGTGGAGTGTCCCTTTAAGAACAACTGAGCTGTACAATAGATACAGATTATACAGATGAAATATGAAGTGTTTATTCTTGTTTTAAATGAATTATTTATATTTATTGTACTGCTCCCCATTTTATTTTATTTATGTCAATTTCTAACCATTCTGCCATTTTATTCGTTTTATTTATTCTAATAATTTTCTTTTTTCATTTTGTGCAATTTGCTCTCATATTAAACTTTTTACTGGCATTCTTGACTTTTTTTACTTCATCTTACATATTTTCCAGCATTTTGCATTTCCTAAGTGACAATGTGAACAGATAAAGCACATTTAATTTAAAACTTTGAAACAAAGAAATAGAGGAACAGAGAAAGAAAGAAAGAGATAATGCTTAAAGAAAACAAGGTTACAGATCTGCTAAGGATTCAACCCCCCCCCCCCCCAGTAAAAGACAGAAAGGTCAACTATGTGCCCTAATACCAATATAAGGATGAATGAGGTTGTTAAGGGAATGTGTCTCTCTCTCTCTCTCTCTTTCTCTCTCTCTCTCTCTGAGTGTGTGTGTGCGCGCGTGTGTGTGTGGAAATTCAATCCAATGACATTATTAACATTCAGAGTTGAAGAAGAAAAGGCCTCTGGAGGAAGCTGGTGCATCATAATGGTGCGGTGCAGAAAGAGTGGAATTCCTTCTCATTGGCATCAGCTCCATCTTAACAGAGAAGAATGCATTTAATGCAGCGATCTGAGGTGGACCAGTGTCTCGTGAGACACAGGACAGAAGGAAACAGACAGAACCGTTGATAGAACATCAGGAGAAATAGGGTGAACAAACGCAATGGCAGCTGAAGCTTTTGTCACTCTTTTAACAACAATGCAATAATGTCAAGCAAATCCTTTTCAGTCCATGAACTTTCTGCTGATGAGGCCAGCAAAGTTTGTCAATGTGTTACCACACTTCATTGATCATTCAACTGCTTATTAAAGACATGCTATTTGAACTTTGATCGTTTAAATATCCAATAAATAAAGGATGTGTTCATTTCTCTATATGAGAGTTTTCCTAACAATAAACTTTGTAAACAGGATCAAAGGGTCGAGCAGACACTTGCAATAATAAAATACTCAAATCCCTTTACTGTCCGAAACCAGGAGAGACAGCTGAGTAAACACATCAGAGACGAATCTCTTAACATCTGAATACAATAAAAGCCCCCGATTCAGTGAACTTTATACTAAAAATATGCAAACAGACATCAACATGTTACCTACAGCGATAGCTACCATTAAAGACGAAGCATTGGAAATACAAAAGTTTCAGGTAAATGCTAAATAAACGTACTGTGTTTGTATGTGAATGGGTAATAATGTGGCACAGCTTGCAAGCTGTGTTATTTTCAAAAACAATACTGTAGTCTCCTCTGTGCGTGTGAGCTAAGATAAACCTGGTTCCTATTACTCTGGAAAAAGGAGAACGGGGGTAAAGGAGAGGACACACACGCACACGCACACACACACAAATGGTGTCATGGGGCCCAATAAGCTTGCAAAGGTCAGAATATCCATAATTCACTTGGTGCAACTCACACATGTGAAAATATATATTGAGAAAAAAACTCCCAACCAATCACTGAAGAGAATCAGAGCCCATCATTTATAAACTCACACCCATCCAGATAACCGCTGGCCAGAAGTCTTTCAGCTCAAATCCTTTTCAACAAAATGTCCTCCACAAAATAAAGCACAACACACTCCCACCAGAAAAGTGCTTCAAGAAACAATGAGGTGCAAACGTCTGAGACTACAATAAAAGATCCGAACATTTTTCTAACAAATGAAATTATCAGCATTACATTTTCAGTGAAAAAGTTTAATCGGATATATAACTTTACTTTTGCTTTAATGGCAGCATGCCCTTGAACTGCCAGAAAACCAGATGATCTTTATTATCCAACTGAACTGAGAAAAGAAATCTGACCTGATGTATAAAAAAAAGGTAACACAGCCAACAAATCTACTTCTCTTCCAGATTTGTGACTTACAATCTTGCAGAAACTTCCATGCAATCCTACTCTGTAAAAAATATTGCATTGATGAGTTGCTGTGACTTATAAAATAAAGTTAATTTAGCTTAACTTATTTCAACTTTATTTTGTAAGTTATAGCAGCTCATCACTTTTTTTCGAAATTGAAATGTCTTGTAAATCCAAGTTTATTATACTTAAAATTTAGGTGCAAAACAAAAAAAAAGAGAGAGGGAGAGAAAGAGGTAAAAGTTTCACTATATGGATAACAATAATCTTTTCTCATGAAAGTTTGACACATGCCTCTTGTGTAGGCTATATGGGTTAAAAAATGACTCCCAAAGCATGTGATCTATACAAACAGACTTCGAATCTCACTCGTACACGCACACATGAACCTAACACAAATGTCACTAACTGAAAGACAAACGGTTAAATTGTTAGCAGATGTTGGGAAAAATCAAAACCAAATGATCCGTCCATGAACATGTGTAAATGTACTGTAGACACGCACACACATGCACTACATCATGAGTTAACATGTGTCACTACCTAATGAACAAAATGAAACGGACAGACACACGGACAGATGGATGCTCAACATCCTGATCAAATGAAGTCATTAAAGGCCTGCAGATTTCAGCTCATTGCACTCTTGGCCCGATTACTCCTCTATCACTAAATCCAATTAACTGTTTGTAATTGTATCATGAGGACTGTGTGTGTTGTCGTGCGCTTCATCACACTTATTTCCAAATGGAACAAACCTCTTCTTTTTCACCCAGACTTCGACGTGACCCTCGGAAAAGTCCATTTGTCTTTGCTGAAGTCATTTAAAAGGACCAAAACAAGGCAGTAAATCAGCTTTAATAAGGAGGGATGAATTTTTAAAGAGCGACCGAGTCATCTGGTCCTCTTGCGGTCACTATTCTCAGTGTTTTCAGAGCAGTTTTAAGAGTTTATGGTAAATAAGTGGCAGACTAGAATAATGATAAACAAACAAAGAGCCGAACGAAAGAGAGAAAGAGAAAACAAAGCGCAACAGTTACTAACCACTGCAACTGTTTATCTTTTTCATTTCTCTGTCGTAAATGAAAACAAGTTCAGTTAAGAGTTTCAAACTCATAAATCAAACTAACCAGTTTCTAGATTTATAACTACATTGCAAACATTAATTTTAAGTAAAAGAATCCAAGGATGAGGTCAACAGACTATGATAAGAGGACACAAACTACACACATTCTTAAAGAATTTTTTAAAATCAAATTTATAATATTTATCAAATTTATCATAAATTGATCCTTAGGTTCCTAATAGGTTCCTAATAAGAGCAAATAAGATTTTTTTACAGAAATTTAAAGATGCAACAATACAATAAAAAAATAACAAAATAAAAACGTATAAAAAATTCAGACTTTTATATAGACCGTTTCATCAGGCGCACATGCAGCGTCTGGTCCAAACTTTACTTCCGGTTTCGGATTGTTTAATGGTCTCTGACTAGTTGCTGAAACTGAACTCTTAAACAAATACCTCATCGAAAATTACAAATGTTTTTTTGGGTTCCTAATCTACGTGTTGTTTATTTTGCTTGTTATATAAATAAACTACTTTAAAAGGACTTTGTTGTTATTTATTCTTCGCAGACTTTACCGGAAGTTACGTGATGACCACGAAAGCCGCGTGTTGTTACTGAAACCGTCTACTCTGTACACATATATTAAATTAGGTAAATCTGGACACTTTTTGACATTAAAATGGACCATGTTTTTTGTGTTAACATGTTATTTTTAGTTTTAACTGTATAAAACCAATGTTTAATTTTCGTAAGGGCAAAGTGTTTCACATTAAATGATGCAAGCACATAGTCACTATGGTGCGGATTCCCGGACAGGAATTAGACCAAGACTAAAATAAACGTAAAGGAGAAGTAAAAAACAACTTGCACTGACATATCTTAAAATATTCACTTAGTATATGCAATGTCCTTATTTCCTTTTTCCTAATAATTTCAGTGAAGTTGGATAGGTCATTTCAGTATAAAGCTCCTTTTTACTGTAATAATCTTCCTGTTTCTTTGAGATCTACCTCTCTTAACCACTTTAAGATTGTGTTTTTTCTTGTCTTGAAATAACTTGTTCATGTTTTTGATTTGTTTATTTATATATTTATTATTATTATTATTATTATTATATTAAATTACATTACATTACATTACATTTATTCATTTTGATGATTCGAGGATCTGTCTTAGGTTGATGTTACTGATGTATGATGCTGAGTTTTTGTATTTCAACTGTGATTTGTGGGTGTGGGGGAAAGGTTAAGCTTTTTTTTATTATTGTTGTGTTTTGTTTTGTGTTGTTTTATTTTGTTTGTGTTTTTGGGACCCCCTTGAAAATGAGATGTTACATCTCAAGGGGCTATCCTTTCAATAAATTCAACTACATCAGTGCCCTTTGTTTTGCCTCAAAATGCACGCCAGTATGTTTTTAGCAAGATATTTTTGTTAAAAAGAGTTATATTTCCTAATTAAACTAAGTCTGTCCTTAAGTTAATCCCTGTCCGGAAAACCACCCCTAAATGTTAAAAACAAACAAGAAGAGATGTTTTAATCGATATTTTGAACAGACATCATGGGAGCAGTTTGACTAGAAAGTGTGACAGGCTGAATATACTGTATGTATATTGTGTAATCCTACCCAGAAATCGACTTGCGTTGGAATAATGTGTAGAAATCACAGGGGAGTCGTAGGAGTTTCTTGAAATTCCCTTTGATGTCATACAGGGGAGATTTATCCTATTGGTAACCATAGTCCAACTGGGTGCCATAAAAGACCTATTGGGAACTGTGTGCTCGAAAACATCTTTGTTTTGTGTCATATTTGAAGTCTTCAGTGAAATTCCCATTTGAACCATTTAGACTAACATCCTCATTCTGTACACGTTTTTTGAATTTTCTGACAAATGAAAACACAACCAGCACGCTTGGAAAGGATATAAATTGAAGCCTTCTTCTTCTTCTTTAGTGTTTATTGGCGGTTACATTTAATCCTAAAGAAAACAACCGATCTATCAGTAGCGTTGCGCAGTCCGTTCTGTGTATGACGCCACATCACTGCTCTCGCGATTATGTGATGTCATATGACGAGCGATCTGCGCAGCACTGCAAGAAGTCGAACTTCTCCCGCAACTGGACCAATCACGCTAATGAGTCTAATTATGATCAGGTGAATCTTATCTGCATAATTTCCTTGCACTGCATTAAATAACCACAGTCGCTTGCGTTAAGTACTTCAAACATTACGGTGTCTTTAGTGTGCTTTAAGCTTCCTCATCTTAATTTGGTTTCAAAATGGCTCCTAAAAAAGCAGCTGCTGAGCCAACCGCTACCATCCCAAAGGATTCAGAGACTGAAAACGCTAAAACAGGTTAGTAATTCGTCTAGTCGAATGTCAAAAATGACGTACTTGTACCATCATGAATTGTTCCAAACTTGCTTCTCATTCATTAAAGGTTTTTTTGAACGTTTAATGTTTTAAGGTCCTGCTGAGAGCTCAGGCGGTAAAACTGCCGGGCGGAAGGTTTCTCCTCACCCGTCCACGATGGAGATGGTGAAAGAGGCGCTGAAGGAACTGGACTCCAGGAAGGGAGTTTCGGCGCAGGCTATCCGTGGATACATCAAGGAGAAACACACGAGCGTGGACGAGACGCGACTGAAGTACATGGTGCGACGAGCACTGAGTAAAGGGATCGAGACTGGCACGATCGTGAGACCCGCGAACTCCGGGCCGACCACAACGGGCGCGCAGGGACGCTTCCGGGTAACGCTGCATTAGTTACATATACTTTTTTTTTTTTAAACTGAACTAAATTAAAGTTTATTTGCCCTCAATATACCGATGGTGGGTTTTATTAAACCGGTGTTGTATCTCCAAAGGATACAAGTAATCGTAATGATTCCAGTGCAGTATACTACAAATATGGACGTTGTATTCGTGACATCACCTAATAGGTTTTTAAAGGGCTTTTTTTTTTTAAGCCAATAATAGGCTGTTCAAGGCTGTAAACATTATTTTCTACTGTAAAGTTGAGCATTTTAATGGGCGTCTATGGGAATTGACTCAAATCTCACTGGTTCTCCCATCTTTTAGTTATAGTAATGGTTGACGTGCCAACATGTTTACCATGCGGATCTGTATGTGCCATGGATTTTCTAATGAATAATTTCAAATGGTTTTTGACTTTTTTAGATTGCTGCCAAGACCAAAGCAAAAGAAGCTAAAGCGCAGACTAAGGAAAACGCTGATCCCAATGTACCGAAAGCATCCAAACCTAAAAAAGCAAAGGCACCTAAAGCCAAGAATGATGGTATGTCACATGTTAAAGTGACAAGTGTGAATCTGTATCTCTTCTGGTTTCTGGTCACTTAATTACAACTTTTGCGAGTCATACTGCAACTATGTTCAACTCTTGCTTGTTTTTTCTCTAAGGAATGAGCAAAGAGACCCAAAAGCCCACAAAGAAGAAAGCGGCTACAGATGTAAGTTCTGCATAGTCTCTATTTTTCTCCTTTGGTCTGCAGACATTTTTACAGCTGAGGCGGCTAAACCTCTCTCTTCCCCACCACTGCCGTTTCTCCTCCCTCCTTCTCTTAGGATGCTAAGCCTAAAACGCCAGAGCGGGACGCCACTGCCTCAAAGGTGGCCCCTGCTAAGAAGCCCAAGGCAAAGAATGCTGCAGGGGAGGGTGGAACAGAGCCCAAACCCAGCAAAGCTAAAAAACCAAAGGCATCAAAAAAGGAGGGCGCTGAGGCGCCGCCAGCTGCTGCTAAGAAGGGAAAGAAAACTGCAGCGAAAAGCCAGGAGGATGATGCAGGAGAGAAGGGAGATGCAGCAGCCACCAAAGCCACTGGGAAAAGAGGAAAAAAGTGATGCCATGATCTTGTTTTTATCCTCTATATAGTCATTTTATACATGCACTTGTATTTCAGAATAAAAAGTTTTACTGTTTCAAAATCTGTAGCAGGGTGTCTTGAATTCCTTCAGTAAAGAATGGTGTTTAGATGTTCAGTGACTAATGGTTTATGCATTTGGCAGACAGTTAACCAACATCAATTCTGAAACTTTTTAATCCAACCATCTTGATTTATTGGATAATAAGTGAAATAACACATTTTTTTCAAGGATAACACAAAGTTAAAAGTAACTTCTTTCCATTGTGGTCCTTGAATCTTCCAGTATATGTATGCCCTGTACCCATGACTTTGCATTTTTAACATGTTCTACCAATTGAGAATCGTTTCACATACTTTTAATGTGCACATCTGTGTAATTTTAGCTGTATGGATGTGACTTTTGGTTACGTTTAATTTTCAGGGAATTGTGCAATACCGATATATTGAAACATCTGTTTATTTTCATAAAGCCCTGATTATAGTCTATACACCAGAAAATTTGTCTATACTTTTGCTTTCCTTTTAGGTGAGGGGAGACATGCATTTGTGACGGACACATTTGGGTGATTCTAGTGAAATTAGACTTCTGAGGTGTCATGAAACATTTTGATAAAGTAAATGCAAAGTAAGAGTATCAAGCATACAGTCACAAACATCTCCTGTACTATTTTGCACCTGATTTCAAGTGACATCATGCAAACCCATTTTGTTTTTTCCACATTTAAGGGGGGAACTTTATTACCGCAATGCCTCCATGACTGGATTTGGGCCCTTTGACATGGAAATATTTATAAAAAAATCTAAAAAAGCTTATTTTTTTCTCTCCAAATAAGTTGAAATTTTGTTTGTCATAGTACCTAGACAATTTTATAGTTCTCATTACCGAAACATGAGTGTTTAAATGCATATATTTAATGTAATATGTTGCGGTAATGATCATTTTTGATAATGATAATCTAAAAAATGTAAATAATTCTATAAAAAATATTTTTTAATCCTCTAAAAATAATGGTTCTAGTAAGTTCAGACCTTAATCTTATATGTGCAAAAAAAAAATGGTTTCAAGGGTTTTTTTTATTCTGATGCTGGACACCTTCTAAATGCTTTGGATTTCTGTACATTAATTCACAAACCAATAAGCAACAATATAGTCAATATAGTAAAATTCACGTCAGCATTTTTAAGGGATAGAAACAACCATGGATTTGACGAAGCCGCACTTGCCTAACCATAACATGTTTATTGAAAGTTTATAAAATTTGAGACCTTTCATTGGTATTTACTGTAAGCCATGAAATATTGACATCTGAGATATTACTTTGGTTTACTTTTAGGCGTTTGCATGGAATTGTTCAACTGTGTAAGGAATTGATGATGGGCCATTGAATTATTTGAAAATAATGCACACCCAAGGTGGTAATGCACCGCCATGTGCATTATTTTCAATTATACCACGTGCCTGTTGAAAGCTTTATGCTGATTGGTTGAAAAATGTTCCACAGGTATACTTCAGGGGGCATGCCCACCAAAACATTTTCATTGGCTGAAAACGCCCGGCGGATGCCGACTGGCAGCTTTATTTCAGCTATCTGAGCGCTTTGTTTGCTGTGATGCTTCTGCTTTGTTTATCAGTCGTCGTCGTTGTATGATGTGCCGGTTGGTTGTTGTGATATTTGACCCATCCGTCCTTCACTGTGATTGGACGGCCATGTGAGAACTGACATTGACGAGCTGAGCTTTTCACCCAAAATTGAATATTTTTCAACTCTTTTGACGCTGAGCGCAGAAAAAACACTGAGCACCGGCTTTCAGCACAAAAAAGCTCCCTGCTTCCATTGGAAACAATTGAAAGCATACGCTGGCCGCGGGTGTAAAAGCTTTGGTGTGCACGGCCCCTTATTCTTCTGTAAAATGCACACCTGACCTATCAAATGTCTTGAAATTACCACCAGAGCAATGTCCTTGAATTATTATTATTATTATTTGAATTATTTTTGAATAATTCAATGACCTGTCGTCAATTATTTCTTACATAATTTAAAGCACCGGATTCAATTATTCCGCTAATACCAATGTTACCACAAACATTGCTCTGAGGGTCATTTAAGACATTTGACAGGTGTGCATTTTACAGAAAAATAAAGCTTACCTGTGGGACATTTCTCAACCAATAAAGCATTCAACAGGCCCGTGGTATAAATGCTTGTAAACTTTGTCACTACTCTGTATTCAGAGAGCGGTTTCACATAAATGTGTGGAGCGACTGTAGCTTGACTTGCAAGTTGCAACAGCACGGACATATGTCGGTATCTTAATTTGATTTTGTACAAGGATTAAAAGTAAAGCAACTCTGAAGCTGATTTCATACCCCCACCCAGTTAATACAGAGGTCTACACCGAACCCAAGCAGTCAACACAATCACATTAAGACTTGCTGATCCACAGGAAAGACGCTCGGATCAGAGGTCATCTCACAATGGAATTCTTCACTAGGGCACCGAAACTGCTCGCGAGGGTTCGGCCCCTCGAGGTAAGTTTAATAAGTCGGTCTTATCCGTGCAGTTTTCCTGCATGCTCGGCAGCCCTGAGGGCCTGTGGAAGCCCTGGGCCACAGTGGGTGTATGTAGGGCCCGATTCAGACAGCGGGGCGCATGAAATCCCTCTGATTACCCCCTCATTAGCGTACGGCTCCCAGCCAGGTGAAATTACCGAAGAGAAGCTGGACTGTGGGAAGCGAGGGAGAAGCAGACCGAATTACCGCAGGTGGACGGAGGGAGGACAGAGAGACGGATTGATGAGGTGGATGTGTGGACGAGAGAGATGGATTGAGGAAGTGAAAACAAATGGAGTGATATGAAAGGGGACAAATAGACTGGACTTTAAAGCAAAGACAGGGTGATTGAAAGAATGATAGAGGTCAGCAAACACTAAACCGTACACAGACTGAGGGAGGTACAGACAGATTGATGGAGAGAGGGAAAGATAACCTTAGGCTGAAACTAAAGCAAACCAGCTGAACGTAGCCTGTTGTTTTTCAGTAATACCCGCTGTTTTTTCCTGTATGTCTTACATCTGCTACTGTGAGCTCTTTAACAGCATCTGTGTATTGTTGATTTCCACACAAAATCAGGTTTACACTCATATTTTGCATTTAAACACGATTATGATCTAAACAAAACCTTTTATTCTGCAAACGATTAGTCGCGATTAATCATTTTGCAGCTAAATGTAATAACAGGTGGAGATTGATCTAAATCGCGTTGCTTTTTGGAATGCTTGATTCTGATTGGTCAGTTGCGGCATTCAGCAGGGCAAATGTTTTTATATAAAGACCTCTTGAGTTGATTATTGATATATGCTATAGATTTTCTACATGTCTATGCTAGTTTCAGGTTTCTCATCCTGTACGTCACATTGCAAATATTCATAATTATAATTTAAAAGTCATGTGTTTTTTTTACAACCAGAGTCATACAGACTTTAATTTGGACTTCTTTTGGTTGACCGCATGATCTCATTCATATAAACAATCCCTTACTTGTGTCTTGGCAAGTATTATTTACAGTTTGGACTGAAGTTGCATAAAATCTTTATGCAAACAAGGTTAGTAAGCAATTAGCACACCAATCTCATCAGTTTTTTTGTAATGTTTACAATCTTTTACAACAGAGTACTCTTTCAATGTATTTTAATGTTCTACCCAGTGTATCCTTATCGATTTAGACTTTAATTAAAGCAAATTATTGTATGCATGAGTTTTTGATATTATAGTTTTCAATTTTTTTCAATAACTGACAGTATGCCACAGAGCTTAACTTCTATTGAACTCGGAACATCGCTTTAACCTTTACAATGACCACCAGATGCCCTTAAAGTGTGGAATGTTAATAATGCGCAGACCGTTCAAATACACACTCACATTATGTGAAGCGTCTGGCTTTATATCTCTCCTATCTCCTTCTAAAGCCAGGTCTACCCATATGCTTCAATGCACACAAGAATGAAGACAAGACATAAAGAGTAGAGTGTTCACGTACACACACACACACACACACACACACACAGAGAGAGAGAGAGAGAGAGAGAGAGAGAGAGAGAGAGAGAGAGAGAGAGAGACCATCTAATAGGACAGACCTCTGTCCTTATCTCCCCTGTCGTTCTGTAATGGATGGCTATTCACACAAAGGTCACATACACACTCTGTCAACACTCATGCACTAGAGACATCTCTCTGACAAGTGTGTTGCACACATTAAATACACACTAAAAGCACAAGAGACCCTTCTCCTATCAAACTGACAATGAAAGACACTTCAAATAACTAAATGATGTGTCTTTACTTGATGCTTCCGACTCTGTGTTAAATCATTTTCAGAGAAAAAAATGATACATCATTACTCACATTAAGTTCTGAATGAGTTCACTCTCAAAAAAATTGGACGATTTTCAACCCAGCTTTGGGTCAAAAAGGGACAAACCCAGTAGTTGGGTTAAAGTAACCCAAAAAAAAAATTATATTTGACCCAACAATTGGTTAAAACAACTCAGCATATTGTGAAATTACAACCCAATAGGTTGAGCTCATCCCTTTTTTGACCCAACAGGTTGAAAATAACCCAGCATTTCTTAGAGTGTATGAGTGACTTTTAACTGGAAAATTTGAGAAAAACAATTAGAGAACTGTAAAAAACTTTAAAAAATTACTTAGATTGGTAAGACCTTAATATACGTATAAACTTTTTCAACTGTGAATAAAGGTGAGAAAAATTAAGTAGAATTTGTTTAATTTTTAGTTTATTCAACAGTAATTTTCTTACTTTAAGTGAAAACCTTTTTTTAGGTTTTAAAAAGCTTCAGTGTGTAACACCTAGAAATGTACCGAGCCCCTAAGGTGACATTGGAGTAAAAAAATCTAAAGTTTAATTTCATGTGCTCAACTTTTGCATTCTCACGTAAAACTTCCGCGTGCTCATGTAAAACTTTCATTTGCTCACTCGAAATCTTCCTGTGTAGAATTTGTAAAAAAAGTTGTGTTTTGCCTGAACACGTGAAACAATCGCGTGCGCACTTGAAACTTTTGTGCACATGAAACTTTCGCTTTCACGTGCGCACGCGATAGTTTCACGTGCGCGCACGATAGTTTCACGTGTGCACGCAAAACTGAACTTTAATTTTTTTTTCTCCATGTAACGTAAGCTTTTTCCATTAAAATTTTTAGCTTAAAGTAAGAAAATTTAACATTAACATTTTTTCTCATTTCCAAATTTGACTTTTTTGTTTATTCCACTTTACTTTAAATGAAAAAGTACTGAGCCCTTAAGGGGACATGATGTAAAAATTAAATAAAGCTTAGTTTCGCGTGAGCACGTGAAACTAAACTTAAAAAAAATTCTGCACATGAAAGTTTCACATGAGCACATGAAACTAAACTGAAATGTCACTTTAGGGGCGCAGTAAAAAAGAAATAAGGTGACAAAACTTTTTAGGTTTTAAAAAGTTTAGGTTTTTAAAAAGTTTGTAACACCTAAAAATGTAAGCTTTTCAGTGAGAAAATTTCAATTGAAAATATTTTTTTATGTGTTACTAATTGAAGTAATTGTTTTAAGTTAATCCAACTTTCACTTATATGGCAAGGTCATTATGTTAAACATGTTACATTTTTTTTGTATTATGGAAAGAACATATGTTCGGCATATGTACACTAAAAAAAAAATCACTGGGTTGTATCTACCCATGGATTGGTCAAATATGGACATGGGTCAACCTTTGGGTTAAATTGATTCATTTTAAGCCAAAGGTTGGGTTTATCCATATGTGACACACGTATGAGCACACCTAGACTTTATATTGCAGCAAGCTTTTTTGGGACATTTTTTGAAAGGTATCAGAAGTTTATCAGTTCACCTAAACCTCAGGAGAATATTCTGCATAGTTTTAGTTTAAACTTTTTTGATTTCCTATTGTTATCCTAACCATTTTATTCTTATTTTGTATTATATTATTACTTTCTTTCTTGTACATATATACTTGCACAGTATCAGATCTACATTTCAAGTGCAGGTTGCATCATGTGTGTAACTGTGTATGTGCCAAAGAAACACAACGAATTAAGGTGTAAGTTGTAAAAAAAAAATGTAAAAAAAATCTTCAATGCTCAGAGCAAGTTTAATTAAACTGTAATGCAAGTCAACTGAAGTATACTTTTTTAAAGTTTTTGACTAGTTGACATAACATATAAACAAGTTGAAATTATATAACTTAATTTGTTAAGTTAGAGTAAATCAAAAACCTATGTTGATCTGATTTTGTTTTACATTATTTAACTTTTATGGTAAGTTTGGTTATGATTTTTTTGCTTGATAAAGCAAATCTGTAATCACAGTCAACTGTGTCTAAAGTCATCTGAGCAGATTTTGTTGCGACTCGTGACTGAGGACGATGATAAATCCACATGTGAATGCTGAGAGGGTTGTGCTGACTGGAAGGAAGGTAAAAACTTTGTCTTTTGTCTTTCACGGGGATGCATGGTAAGAAGAGATGCTACAGAGAGCCATTGTTTTAAAGACAAAGATTGTATGAGGGGGTTGGGTGGGACACTTCAGGAATGTGCTTTGTGCTCTTTCATACAGATAAAGACACACAACCACAGACTCGAAATCAACCAGGACAATCCCCCCCAAAAAACTCAAATCCAACAGAGCAACCCATCATTTGCTCAAGCATTCAGAAATGCTTCTTGCGATCTGTTAACTCTTTTCACACGGAAAAAACATTTATATCAGTTTTAGTTTAAAGTAGTTTAAAAGTAAACTACTCTCTCCCTCACATACAATTGTGTCTGATTTTAAGAACTAAAAATAGCGTTACTTTCAACATCTAATAATAAAATAGTATTGAGTTTAAAGTTAAAGAAAATTGTTTCTATTTTATTAACATCTTTGTTCGGAATAGTTAAGCTTACATTCATTTGGAGAAATCAATAGTGCTTAGTGATGGTCTATATTGACTAAAATAAATAAATTGGTTCGACCGTCCGTGTTTACAGATATCCTCAATTTTCTGTTCAATGTCTAGACATGATGATTATTAAATAGTGAGAGAGAGATTGAAAAAAATAATACTTGACAGTCAACACATCCTCACTGCTGGAAATGAGCAGCTGTAGTTTATTTTTAACAAGATCTCTGATCATTTCAGTCTGATCTTCAGTTTAAATGGCACATTTCAGTGTGGGTTGTTTTATGCAAAGATGAAATTCGTGACGGATGAAAACAGGCTGTTTAATTCAAAGACCTGGAACGAAGGTAAAAAAAAAATGGTCAAGAGAAATTATGCCTGATTTTGGCAAACAGACCCTGAAGCAACTTTAGAAGCAGTCCTTAGGGGGAAATTTTAAAATGATAAAATATATTATGTGACCTTTTTAACTCTTCCTTACCACTAAACCACTTACTTTCCTACTATATTTAAGGAAAAACTGATGATGTGGCTTTGAACTATTCGAAAATAATGCACACCCAAGGCTTTGCGTCGTGCCGCATTATTTTCAAATAATTCAAGAACCGGAGTCAAGTATTCCACATATACCACGGTTACCACAAACATTGCTCTGATGGTTATTTTAAACCAACTGACAGGTTAGTGGTGCATTTTACAGAAAAATAACCCGAAAATCTCCATGTAACATTTCGCAACCAATCAGAAATGAAAGCATTCAACAGGCCTGTGGTATAAGTAAGGATTAATTGATGACGTGCTGTTGAATTATTCAAAAATAATGCATAACCAAGGTAGTAATGTGGCGTTCCGCAAAGAGGAGTGTGTATTATTTTCAAATAATTCAAAGAACCGGAGTAAACATTGCTTTGGTGGTTATTCTAAAACATTTGAGAGGTCAGGTTTGCCTTTATTAAAAAATATTGCATACTCGAGGAACATTTCTCAACCAATCAGAATAAAGCATTCAACAACCCCATGGATTAAAAGAAAATTTAAGCGCCCCGTTCAGACCGCCAGCGACTAGCAGAGTGCCATGATCGCATTCATTTCAATAAAAGCTACTTTCGGCGACATGAGTGAAAGTGACCATTGGCAACTGGATGGGCATGTCCAGCGCTGTGACAAAGTACCGAAAAGTTAAACTTTTTAGTGTCTTTCGGGAGCGACTACCAATGAGAGTGAAGCGGCATCGGTCTCTCTTCAGTTACTGCAGTGGATGGTACTCATTTGTTTATGACAACCAGAATTAGAAACGCCCCCTAACGACCTCATTCATCAACACACAGCGACAAAGCCGCTTGTAATGTATTTGGCGCATGAAGGCATCAAGACACCTTCAAATCCAATGTTTGGTTTTCTTCCTGTCGAGATCGAAGGGCAACCTTCCGATCTCTCTGATAAAGCCAATACGGAAGTGACTTAAACTGCAATTCATCGACTAGCAGGGAATATGATTGGTCGAGCCTGGTAGAGCTCGGAAAAATAAAATGCGGCCTAGAAAGCAGCTGGAGCACAAATTTAGTGTAAATTATTACAAACTACTTCTTTCGATTACATTTCTAGCTAGGAATTTATCCATACTACACCCATTCGTAACTTAATATGACCTTGTTAAGCATTTAGGGACTCAAACAAGTACCTATACTCAAGACAAATGCAATTTTGGATGCATTCACTGATTGTGCTGCTCACAAAGATGCATTTATCCATAATGGTTTTGGGGTGAACTGATGTCTTGGAGTGTCTTGTTTTAAGCATTCCTCCCCGCAGACACAATGACCTTCTCTGCTCAGCAGGGGTACGGGTGAGATTTGGGAAAAGGTTTAAACTTTTCCTCCCCCGGTCTGCGTCTCCACACCAGCGGATCTCATGTCCCCAATCCCTCCAGCAGAAAGAACAGTTTCTTCCCCAAGAGTCCTCGAAATGTCCTTGACTTAGTTAAACCTTCCATCTTCTTCAGACTAATGCTGCCGTCTCTTCTCTCCAACCTGTTCCCATGTCACAGCTCTGCCATTTCCCTGTTTGTCTGTTTATCAGCAAACACCACAGTCTGGGACTCGTACGTGCAGTGGTATTGAGTAAATCTAAACAAAAACTGGGTCATATTTCTTCCCAAAATTACAATAGAAAACAATACATACTTCCCATGAAGCTTTATTACTTATTTTTGTGACACTCATTGCACCCACCTAGATTTTATTACTCTTTACTTTTAAGTTTGTTTTTAATAGATATTATTTTCAGTTATTACACAGCTCTATTTGTAAATCATTTTGACAGGTACAGTTTAATCTTACACAAAAAATAAATATAAATATGTCTTAATAATACGGAGCCCCTAAGGGGACATGGAGCAAAAATTCAAGTTTAGTTTCATGTGCTCACGTGAAACCTTCATGTGCAGAATTAAAAAAAAAGTTTATTTTTGCCTGCGCACATAAATAAAACTATCTTGTTAGATAGTTTCACGTGCGCACGCAATAGATTCACGTGCACAAGTGAAATAAAACGCGATAGTTTCTAGTGACCACGCAATAGTTTTACATGCGCAGGCGAATCTAAACTTTAAAAAAAAAATCTGCTCATGAAGGTTTCGCGTGAGCACATGAAACTAAAATTTTTTGCTCCATGTCCCCTTAGGGGCTTCGTATAATAACATATGACCTTATATATATATATTTTTTAATAGCTTTAATACAAAATAAATGTTTTTTACTCGTGGAAAGGCTGCATTCTACCGAGCCCCTAAGGTGACATTGGAGAAACTAAACTTTAGATTTTTTTACATGTGCTCACGCAAAACTTTCATATCCTCACACGAAACCTTCATGTGCAATTTTTTTTTTGAAAAGTTTAGTTTCGCTTGCTCGCGGGAAACTTTCGCACGAGCACGTGATAGTTTCACGTGCACATGCGAAACTAAACTCGATAGTTTCACGTGCGCACACGAAAGTTTTACGTGAGCATGTGATATTTTCATGTGCGCACGCGAAACTAAACTCGATAGTTTTACGTGCACACACGATTGTTTTAAGTGAGTATGCGATAGTTTTACGTGCGCACGCGAATCTGAACTTTAAAAAAAAAATCTGCACATGAAAGTTTCGCGTGAGCACATGAAACTAAACAATTTTGCTCCATGTCCCCTTAGGGGCTACGTATAACATATGACCTTATATATATTTTTAATAGCTTTAATAAAAAAAAAAAAAAATTCCTCGCGGAAAGGCTGCATTCTACCAAGCCCCTAAGGTGACATTGGAATAAACAAATCTAAAGTTTAGTTTCATGTGCTAACGTGAAACTTTCATGTGCAGATTTTTTTTTAAAGTTTAGTTTTGCGTGCTCACGTGAAACTTTCACGCAGGCACGTGAAACTATTACACGCAAACTTTCACGTGCGCACCAGAAAGTTTTACGTGAGCACGTGATGGTTTCCTGTGCGCACGCAAAACTAAACTTTATTTAATTTTAGCTTCATGTCCCCTTAGGGGCTCCGTAGCATTCATTAAAAAATAGCTAATAAAAAATTTCAAACAAAAATGTTTTGTTCCTTACCAGTAAATAGCAGTGTAATAAGCGGGATAACGTACAGGAAGCCAGTTGTTATCGTGAAATAAGCCCCCTTTAGTGTGATACAACTGGCTGCCTATACATTATTCCTTGCTTATTACATTTGTATATATATTAAATTCATAATGAATTGCTATGTGATATATGAGCTTTGATTTACAGCATGTGTTATGTGTTCAAAATTGATTCTTCATCATATGATCTCTTTAAAGAGATGCAATAAAGAATAAAAAACGAGAATAAATGTGAAATTTTTATTGTAACAGAAACACAGATTACACTAACAAAAAAATGATTTTTTACATAAGATATATTTTATACAAAAAAATAGGCAACAGAATAAAAATCAAGTCCCTGGTTTGTTCTTGTGAATCTCCAATGTGAAGACCAAATGCTCTTACCCATAATCCCTTGTGTGGTATGAAAGGATGGATTCTTGTGGTTAATTTAGCTAAAATTTCAAACCAGCACAACAATAAATGAAAACAGTCACGCAGTCGAAGGACGTTTGGAGTTTTTCAGCCACTCACAAAACAACAGACACTCATTTATTTGGTCTCTTTTAGTGCCAGTCAAGTGTTGCAGGTCTAATGTGTGTATGTATGTGTGTATCTGTATAAGCACATGTGGCACGTTTGTCCACCTTATTCGTGTCTTTCTCTTAAAAAAGTGCTAAAGTCTCTTGTGCTTATTTCACACGCTCACACACACCGAGTGCATCGTTTCAAAACAAAATATTTGATCCTTGGCACACAATAAGTAAGTGTGCACATGAGTTGGTCCATCGAAGTACACGTATGGCACATCCTTAATACGAAGGATGATGAAGTCATCGTTATTAATCTGATACTCATATCCAAAATCTCGTTTGTAATAAAGATATTTTTTCTTTACGTCGTGTTCGTTTCTTCACTATGAAAGTCTCCATTAGAAAAATATTCTGGAAATACTTGTAACATCGTGACATCACCCCTCCCGTACCGTGACATCATCGCAGTCCTCATCTGATAAGATTATGCCACGTGGCTCCAGAAGTGGCAAAATGGTTTAGGTAACATCCACGTTAGCGCTAATACAGTGATCCGACAAACTCTCGAACTGGTTTCCTTCAGGTAGTTTTGGAAGCAGATAAGGGAAGTTTGATTCTTAAGTGATCCTGTAAGAAAGGAAGTACGGTTGTTCCTGATTGTGCACGGGAAGTTTACACCAAAACTCAGTATGCGTTTGCACGTGCGTGCGCAGGTTGCTCAGTACAGCACGTTCCCTGGAGTTTTGTTTCGGATCCCGAGAGCCTCAATGCTGGAAAGAATCTTCTTCTGATGGCCAGCCAGCGTTACTCCCAAACGAAGCAGATCCCTGATGAGACGCAAGCAAGAGGAAGAAAATAAATCTATGGTTTGAACTAAAACCAAATTAAGTTTATTATCTATATGATTGATCAATCACATAAATACTTGTAAAGAACTACATGCAAAACTGTATAATATTTTACATAATGGCTATATTTCGTGTCCTGTAGATCAGATAAATACTGACTCTGTGGTGATGTGGGCGAGCAGCTGCATGGATGTGAATCCAGCCTGAAGAAAACTTTCCTCGTAACGCTCCATCTTGATGGCCCTGAGCCAATCACCCACTGTCCCACAGGATGAGGGCGTCAGGGGTGAGCGCTGATCTAACAGAGGGTGAGAGGGGCTGCAGGAGAAAGAGAGAGAGTGTGTGTTAAAATGCATGTAATTACCCATACTAAGTTGGCCTAAACCAGCACAGCTGTAAAACGCCAGCCAATGAGAACAAGAGCATGACAGCTATGCCTTCAGGGTTGAGGGGAGGGGCAAGAATGCGACAGGCACATATGTGGTACCGAAACTTGATTGACAGCTTGTCAGGCCAACATGCTGAGAGGGGAGGGGCAACACTAACATACAAGAGACCATACTGTGCAGGGAAGAGCTGAGGTCTGATGATGATAGGCGGAAAGAGATGTGAATAATGCGAAACATTAACTGTGATGCTCGTGATTGACAAGCATTGTTGGGATTTGTCGCTTTTACTGTAATTAAGTAATCTATAGGAGTATTTCCGTGGCATAAAACTTGCGCACTATATGTCAATTTGGAGGACAAAGCAACACTTTTATTGAGTGGCCGTTTTGCAAAATAAAAATGTTAAATTAAAACTGTTGAACGTGAGTTCACTGAGTTCGAGCTATGTAGTATATTGAGTTTTGGTAATAAATCGGTATTTTTCCCAGCGGGATATGGTCTGATGTGACGACTCCTTTTTTTCCAAACAGCTTGCATGCTGTGATGAAATTTCCATTTATTACACTTATATTACCATTCATCCCAAAAATGTTTCGCCCAGCCTCAAATAAAAAAACGACACAACATACCCTGCCCCCTCTTGGGCGGTGATTTTAAGCGAAGCTGGATTGCGAATGAGCTTGTCGAGCGCCGAGACGATGTTGGCGAAACGCGGCCGTGCCGTCCTCTCCTTCTGCCAGCAGTCTAACATCAGCTGATGCAGGTAGGTGGGGCAGTCAGGGGGCGGAGGCAGTCGATAGTCCTGCTCGATGGCATTAATCACCTGATTGGATAAATACACAATTTATGTTAATACGGGAAAGCCCTGCTAAATGAATGGTTGCATTGAATATAAGTGTATTCGCTTACATCTTGGTTGCTCATATCCCAGTATGGCCTCTCCCCAAATGACATCACTTCCCACATGACAATTCCGTAACTCCAGACATCCGATGCAGATGTGAATTTGCGAAATGCGATCGCCTCTGGCGCAGTCCAACGGATTGGAATTTTACCACCCTAAAAAATACACGGCACATCTTTTAGTCATGCATTCCTCCTTGCACGATTAACTGCATATTTGTGTACGCCGAGCAGTGAGAGTATATTTACCAGTGAGCTGGTGTACGTGGGATCGGACGAATTCTCTTGCAGGAATCTCGACAGGCCGAAATCGGATACCTTGCACACGAGGTTACTGTTAACCAGAATATTCCGTGCCGCCAGATCGCGATGAACGTAGCTCATCTCCGACAGATATTTCATACCCGATGCGATACCACGCAGCATACCGACTAGCTGTATCGGCGTGAACTGGCCATCGTTCAGCTAGGGAAAGATAAACAAAAGCGACTGTGTATCAGAGAGTGCTGGCGTAGAAGTCAAAGAGATGGACACCGCTGTAAACAATCATAGGCACCTCTGCATACAATGCATACTTACTCTGAGGAAGGAATCCAGAGCTCCGTTCTCCATAAACTCTGTGAGGATCATAACGGGGCAGCTGGCTGTTATAATGCCCTCCAGGTGGATGATGTTCGGATGCTGAAACTGACCCATGATTGATGCTTCGGATAGGAAGTCGCGCCTTTGCTTGTCAGTGTATCCACCTTTAAGGGTCTTGATGGCAACGTAGTTCTCTTTCTTACCGGGAATCCTCAGCCTTCCCCGGCAAACCTCGCCAAACTCACCTAAAAAAATGCAAAGGGTTTTGAGCATTGCATTTCTCAGACTACTTTTTTGGGTATGTGTGTCTTTTATCTCAATATTCCCATCAGAACTTAATGAATCTGCGAATGGAAACTTACCTGCCCCGATAACTTCCTCGATTTTGACAAACGAGACATCTATCTCTTTAGCAAATTCCCTCACCGCCTCATTAGGGTCTTCGTAAGTAAATGGATCGATGTAGACTTTCACTCCTTTGCGAGAAAAATAAATGTCAATAACTAAAGTCTATTATTTGTACATGGCTCCAATTATGAGAAAAGATTTGTGTTTTAAGGCTTACCCCCCATGTGATATTGGCCATTTTTGTCGCTCATTTCTGGATCTTTGGAGAGATTTTGCTTCCTGTGAACAGAAACAGGATTTTGGATGTTAACATCTGTTTATTAGCTGTGCAACGGGCAGCCACAGAAACACAACATTTAAAGGGCACAGATTACACAAACAAATAGTTTGGACTAAAATTTGTGTTGGCAGTCTGTGAACACAACAATCCTAAAATGAAAAAAAAAAAAACTTCACCCACTCCTTTTTAATCCCCGATTTTATTCTCTTGTTAATGTGATGTCACACTGATAAGCCCCACCCACAGGCACTGACTGATTGGTTAATTTTACCCAAAACCTTTTCTAAATGTGTTTGTTAGCACGTTGTAGCACTAATGTGGCTAAATATACAATTGCCTCAGACTGTATTCACAGGAATCCAATAGTTTTTTTAAGTTATGTTTTTTGGCCTTTATTTAGACAGTATAGTGGGGCATAGACAGGAAAGTGTTGGGTTGAGATAGGGAAGCAGGATCGGCCAAGGACCTCAGAGACGGGAATCAAACGTGGGTCACCGTGACCACGATGCTATCAAGGGAGTAAGGAGCTGAAGCTCATTTGCATTTAAAGGCACAGACATTTGCTCCCAACCAAATAGGGGCATTTTGGACATGCTATAACAAAGGATTTGTGGGGTATTTTGAGTTGAAACTATACAATCACATTCTGAGCACACCTGAGAATTATTTGACATCTTGTAAAAATTGGCATAATATGAGCCCTTTAACAAATGTTTTCCTGACAACGTCTTGTTATTTGACAACAGCCTGAATATATTTCTGTGGAGGCACACCTGTTCTGACAGGATATGTATGAGATCTAATGCAAGTCAAATCCTGTGTCATTTTCTTTCACAAGTGTTAGATTTCATCGGTATCATATGAATGTTATCTGGTCTAAATAAATATTGACGGTTTACTGTGTGAACACCCATTCCAAACCGCTCACGTATCAGGATCAATTTCACACAGGTTTGTTGATAGGGTCACGATGAAACTGTTTGTATTGACGCGTTTCATAGTTTAGTCCTGTGCTGTCATATTAAACCGAACAAAGTATGAAGTGAATGAAGAGAAAATCCATACGGCTCCACCCTCTTCTTCCTCTTTCTGTCTGGCGTTGACCTCGGGCTCTGATTCCTTATTCACTTTTCATACGTATTATACTTTGAGAACGGCTTAAATGACTTGATCTGCTCTTTCTTGTTCTCCTTGATAATCTCGTTTCTTTTTTTTTTATCTCTTCCTTCTCATTTTTCTGTTTACTTGTCAACACTTGCTAGTAGTTCAAACATTTTTCACCTTTATTGGCCTATCCAGTGTTGTTTTATCTGTTATAATGGTGTGTCTCAGACACCACTGAGATTTAATACAGAGAAATTTTTTAAGACTATTGCTTCTTGAATTTTTCTCCAGAGGCTAACAAACCCATAACAGTGTAAACCCTCATTTCCTTCATCGGGACAGAGCTGTTTGTTATTTTAGTAGAAACATCTAAACATCCTTAAAACAACATACATTCACTTAACAAGCAAAACTGTGTAACATAATGAGACTTGTTTAGACAACATATCTCCAATTAAGTTTATTTTGGAGCCCACCGGCAATCATTTGAACTTACTTTTTCTTTGAAATTTAGTCAATATAACCAATGGGGTAAAAGATCTGTAGTGTTCTTCGAGCTCAATGTGTATAGCACTGCATCAGCAGCACAAAAAGTCCATAGGTTTGATCATCAGGATAGACAAACACATTGCAAAAATTTTCTTTTTTTATTATTTTTAGATTTATGAAAAACGAAAAAGACTAAAATACTGAGAAAAAAGTGAGTTTATGCTAAAAAGTATTTAAGTTTAAGAAGTTATTTTTTTAGGTGTTACTAACAAAAGACATTTTTAAAAGTTTTTTACCTTAAATTTTTTACTTAAAAAACAAAAGTATATCATTATAGGTGGTTTCAAGGTTTACCAATTGAAGAAACTTTAAGCAGATCCAACTTTAAATTTTTACAGTGTAAAAAATATGTTAGTGAAGTAAAAAAGTTAAGTTAATTCAATAAACTTAATTTGTGGTAATATTTTTACTTGTTTTAAGCATAACTCATTTTTATTTTCAGAAAACAAGACATAATTTCAAGTAAATGTATCTCAATTATTTTTTTATATATATATTTATAAAGGAAATCTAAACAGCAAATAAATAAATAAATAAATAAATAATATATTCTTTTGCGGTTTACAGATAAATTGTATAGTTTACTTTAAGTTGCTTTAGATAAAAGCATCAGCCAGACGATATTGTTTTGCAATTTACCTTCTCAGTAAACTATACATTAATTTTTTTATTTGTCACATACATTACAGTCATGTAATGCATTAATGTAGTGAAATGCTTTATCTTAGTGCCTTGTTCCACACTGCAACTTAATACATAAACTAAAAAATAATATAGAAAAATAAGAAAGTTCAAGAAGATATGATTATTTGGCAAAAATATAGATGCTAAATGTATGAACGTATATATTAATATTTTTAGATGCATTCATTGAGGATGTGGTGTGCAAAGCAGCATGTGTTAAGATATTTGAGATATGAGAGAGATTTGAGAGAAGAATTGGAGGACAAAGTTTAAAAGTGAACTCCTCACAGGTCATCCGTGCTCAACCTCTAAGCATTACATTTCTCCATCCGTCTGCTGTCTCTGGACAAAAATAGCCACCTTTGTCCCACCCAACTGTGAAAGCAGATCTGAATCGGAGACCCCTGGTGTGTTTGTGTGATAAAAGACATAGTTCACCCAAAAATGAAAATTATGTCATCGTTTACTCACCCTTATGTCATTACAAACCTGTATAAATTACTTTGTTTTGATGAAGACGGAAGAATATATTTTTAGGAACCGTATTTTTATTCTACTATGAAAGTGAATGTGGCTCATTTTGGTTACAAATATTCCTCAAAATAACTTCCTTTGTTTTTATCAGAAAAAATAAATGTATACAGGTTTGTAACAACATGAGAGTAAGAAAATGACAGAATTTTCATTTTTGGGTGACCTATCCCTTTAAGTGTAGGGACTTTCTGTTTAACTGTGAATGAAATTGTTTGCATGTTTGTGTATGAAAACACTCGCGTGTGAAGAACAATGCAATAACTGCTGACATATCAAATGTCTTCATTAATAGATACAGTACTGTGTACAAAAGTCTTAGGTCAAGACATGCTTAGTTTCAAAAGAGATCACACGAAAGAAGACATTTTGTTGTGAAAATTACTGTTTGTTTAATATATTTCCTTTATTTCAGTTTTTAACCTTCATAAACAGACTAAAAAATAAATACGGACAGTCATTCAAACCATTAAAACAATAAAGCTGGTGGTGACCTAAGGCTTTTGAACAGTACTGTATGTGTAAATACTATAGAAACATACATCTTAATACACTGTGTATACATTTGTGTGTGTGTGTGTTGGCCCAGGGTCACAGCTATTGTTCTTCTGGTTTGGTCTGTAGAGACTGGGTTGTGGCTACTGCATCCTGTCTCCAGTAAGTTCACACAGATTCATACAGCTGAAATAACTCCACAGATTGAGCCATTCAGACCCTTTAGTCATTTAAACTCATGTGTGCAAGTTTAAGTTACAGGCATACTAAAAAAATCACTTTTATACGCTCCATATACTATTAGGTCCACATTGTTCGAGGGTAAATATACAGATTTAAAGAGGAAATGTATGATGTCTAATATACTCCTCCCATCAGCCATTGTTCTGACAGCTAACAGCCCCGCCCAATACTCATGTCATTGGTTTATCCTGAAGTTAATGCCACAGGAACACGCTGTTTACACTTTTCAGCAGGTCAACCTTAATTGCAGTTGAGAAAGTACAAACATTGACTAAACAAACAGGCGAGGGGATGAGTAGCGCTTTCAGCGTTTCAGTTTTTGCAGGAATATATTTGCGGGATTGTGTGGCTGAGTATTGTGTGTGGGTCTAATTATAACATCTACACAATTTTTGGTTCTCGTTTGTCTCTGTCTCACCTGATACAGTAGATGGCCGCAGCAATGACGATGATGAGCAGCAGCATGCCCATGGCTATGAGAACCCCGGTAACAAGCAGAGGAGACGAGGAAGCATCTTCTAGAGAGAAATAGAGAGAGACAGTTTGAAAAAAAAGGCATGATACAATCTCAAAAAATTGCCTTCGATCTGCACAGGAAGGGAAGAGAAATCAATAAAATGCTTTTGCAAAGAAAACTCTAGGGTCATAAAAGTTGGCCGCTAATAAATGACCACAACACACGGCTGACCCCCACCCCAAACGCCCTCCGTACTTACCGTCAGGGAGCGTTCGAAGGGTTACGGCTTGTCCGAAGCTGCCGTAGCCGGCGAAGGTGCGAGCGCGGACTTGAACCTCGTACTGCGTCGCCCTCCGCAGGTTGCTCAAGACGACCTGATTGATATCGCTCTCCATGTAATGACAGGAGTTCTCTTCAGAGTTACGTTCCTTTAAAAACAACACACACACACACATCAGAAATCTTCATTAAGATCATTTAGTTGATTCTTCAATAGCTATTCTAAGCTGTCTGAATGCATTCGATGTTAATTAGTCTGGCAGGTTTGTTTGGTGTAAACAATAAAGAGCTGTGACACGGAGAGCGGTCGATACAACACGAGTGTTGAGAAAAATGGAGAGGCGAGATAGGGACGGTCATCAAAATAGACTGTAATATAAGCTACATGCAGCAATGAAAAACAGAAGGGAAAACAATAAATTACAGCGGGGGTTCCAAACTAGGGATCTCGAACTCCTGGTGGTTCGCAAGGGAATTGCAGGAAGTTTGTGAGTTGAAGAAAAAACTATTAATTACCACAAAATCATAAAACGTAAAAAATCTAAAAAATTTAACTTGTGCAAAATGGACAAATATGTTTTATATACAAATAAAAGAAAATTACCAGATGGAGGTCCAATATTAGGTAATAATAATAATAATAATAATGACTAAATAAAATACCACTGATAAAACTTTAAAACGAATTTAAAAAAGACGTTTTTGAAGTTAAACATGCAAATGTGCTATTAAATAAAAAAATAAAAAATATTAAATAAATAAAAAAATATTTAGTTAAATCTAAAGTAAATGATTTAGGTCGATGGAGATCGGCTGACAAAAAGTTTGAAAACCCTGGAATTGCAGTACGAGTCAAAGTTTCATGACCGACGTGTGCTGTTATTTACCGTTACCTCACTAAGTCTGGAATAAATCGCACAAATGTTGGGTTCATGTTTTCTTCCACAAAATAATTTAAATATGTCGCGATTATCCTTGTACACGTACCCTGTGGTGTGAACGTGAACAATTCATGTAGTCTTAAAGTGACAGTACACCAAATAAATCCTATTGCCAAACTAAACTTTTTAATGAAATATTGTTAACTAAACAACATTAGTCAGCCCTATAGAACACACAAAAATATTTACCATACATGCTGAAGTGTGGTATACTATCGTACGTACAGTTTAGTAGTGTAACATTGTAGTATAGTACCTTTTCACAGTAGCGTATCTGGTATTGCAGGACGTTATAGTGCGACTGTGTCGGTGTGGCCCAGTGTAGCGTCAAACTCGATTCTGTGGCTGTGCTCTTTCTCAATCCAGACACCACCACAGGAACTGCAAAACAACACAATCATGTGATCAATGACATCACCGTTACCAAAACACATGATGGGAACTACAATTCGACTATTCTTTTCGCCTCACCGTTGGGGCTGGTGGTAACGTTGATGGTTTCCCCCGCAGGCTCTTGTTGACTCAGCGACGAGACCCCGTTGAGGGCCATCACGGTAAAGCTGTAGGAGGTGTGAGGTCGGAGACCCCAAATGCTGACACGTCGGGTTTGTATCCCGCTTTGTGACGGACGATAGTTTATGCCGTCCCCACAGGGCATGCAGGGGCTTCCGAGGATCGGACACATGTGACACACCACGCTGTATGTGAGATCCGAACGGCCCCCGCTGTTTAGCGGTTCGCTCCATTCCAGAGTAAGAGACGTGTCGTTGACCTGAGGGACGAGGATGCGGGGAGACGAGGGTGGACCTGTGTGGCAAAACACATTTATGTTTATATAAACATAGTTTTAGAGAATTAATTAAATCAATAATCAATACAACAGTATTTTTGCATTGCATTGTATCTGTGTGTGTTATTCGTGTTGTTTTAACAGCGAGAAAGCCTAAATTTAGAAGCGGAAGTACTTTTCCAGGTGGATGAACTTTTAAATTCCTGTGTCCTTTGTTCTTTTACAAGCTAAGGGATTATTTTATAGTAAGATAATCGACATGCAAACAGATCATGATCACGCACATTAAATGATAAAACCTGAAATATTCCTTTAACTTGACCACAAAATGAAAGGAGTGGAGAAAATAAAGAGAGGGAAACAAAAGAATAGAGAAGAGGAAGGGAGGATACCCAGCATATGAAGTGTGTTTGTGTTAAGGTGCGTGGTTGTACACACGTGTGCAGGGTGTATCCGGACTGTCGGTGGGGGCGCGATGGGAACCAGTGCGACACATGCATGAGGCAGACCCCATCTCTCCTGTGTGACTGGAATCAGGACACGCTATACACGGGCCTGGACCAGAACCCATCTTGAAATGACCCGCAGGACACGCTACAAAGAGAGAGAGAGATTTTAATGGTTGCCTTTATTTGAAGTAAAAAACAAGCACACAAAATGCAAAAATAAACAAAATAAATGCAAACGTTACACATGGCAAAAACGTTCAAAAGCATAAACACAAGAGCGTAAACACACACACATTCAGTAGCACATAAATAAAAGAACAGGATGAAATGTGTCAAAACAATACAATAGTAAGATATCAAATCTGTTTCATTGAAAAATCTTCACCGTTTACACGCAACAAAAGAAAATATTCAAGATGCAATACATTTCATTCAGTAATGCACATTTGTTTTCCTTCAGTTGCCTTAATTGTAAAAAATAAAAAACAATTCAAGCCAATACACACGCACATCCAAACAAACACACACACACACCCTCTTCTTTTCTTTCTTTCTCTCTCTCTCAAGTACTAACACACACTATCACACAGTCTTGTGTGTCATCATTTAAACAAGCATTTGCAAAACAAAACCAAACAAGTGTCCGTGTCCATTTCGGTTTAAGCTTCTTTCCTTTAATTTAAATAAGTTTAGACGAGTTTTCAATCTCTGTGTGGCCGGTACCGTATGAAATACGATCATGTTCTTCAAAGCGTTTAGCTGCTCCATCACTGCCACGGCTAACATGGTTATTAAACCCGGCTAACACAAACACACTTCCAGCACATCTGAACCTCACACGCCCAAGCATTTCAGATTACACGACAACCTTACTTTTCGAATTGCTTCGCAAAAATACGTGCATGTGTGTACGAACGAACGCTAGAAAAAAAAAAAAGATGAGCTCTTTGCCTGACTAGTTTCATTTCACAATCAGTTCTCCACAAGCTCTCTCTTCATGGAAACACATCTGGAGTTGATTAACATCGGTTTCGCTCCGGCCCAACATACGGTCTGAATTATTCTCATGGTTTGGGGGGCTTTACACCGGCACGAGTGCACGTTTGAAAAGGCCCAATAATGAATGTCTGTGATTTTACAGGCTGATGGATAAACTTGTTTCTAACTTTAGAGCTCTGATGGGCTTCGCAGACACAAAGTTGCCATTATTTACCTTCTCTTGACATGAGTATCTGTTTATTTTAGCTAATTAAAGGTCTTCGGTGAAACCTAATCTCAACCGAATAGAAATCTCTCTGATTGCTGTATATTACTGTTTTCATAACACTTCTTTTCATTTATTTTGACCTTCACTGAAACTGAAGCAAGGGCCTTTATTCTAGTTATACATGTGTTTGGTAACTTTCTAGATAAAAAAACAGCTTTTGTTCTGGTATACAGAAAGTCAAGTACAGTATCTTCAATATAATACTTTCAATTAAATGTAATTATATAATTAAATATTATTATAAAATGAATAATAAGTAATTATTATAATTATTTCGAAAAAAATAAGGTTTTAGCAGTAACAACATAAACAAACAAACAAACGTAGATTACCTAGGAAACCAAAACATTTGTTATTTTCGACAAGGTATTTTTTTTCAATTTAACAACTAGTCAGACCATGAAACAAACTGAGTCTTTATAACAACAGATACTCTCACCTTAATACTAACTACAGAGACTTTAATCCAATCCAGATAAGTAAATGGATTTGATAGATGTTTTATAACTGTAAAACAAAACTTTAGCATTGCTAGCATTGTGCTAGCGACACAAAGGTCAGGGGTTCGATGACCGATGCACTGTGAAGCCTTGAGTATAGTTTGTTTCTTACGTGTACGCCTTACAAATCATAGTTTATTTGACTTGTATGTATACAAAGATGTTCGACGCATGCGCATTGCGACAAAATGCAATACCTCTCTTTGGCTACAAAAATTCGTCAGTGTGGGTACATTATTCTAATGACGAAATATGCACGCGAACCCACGCGTAAAAACTTAACTATACTTCAGGCATAAGTCTCCCCGATAAAAGTGTCTGCCAAATGCATAAATGTAAATGCAAATGCGTGATTCTCGCGAAAATAGATTTTTGAGGTGTCATGAAACATTTTGATTAAAAAGTAAATGCTATCAAAATAGGAAGCATACAGTCAATAACATCTCTTCTTCATGTACTATTTTGCACATGATTTCAAATGACATCATACAAATTTTTTTCCACATTTAAGGGGAGAATTTTCATTACCGTAACGTGTCCATGACTGGATTTGGGTTCTTTGAGATGGAAATATTTATAATTAAAAAAATCTAAAAAATAAAAAGCTTCAGTGCATGTTATACTATAAACATTTACAGTAAAGAAACATGTGGTATTTAGGAACATTGGTAAATGTAGAAACAATAATAAGGAATATAAATGTGTGCAAGAAAAATTTTCTCATCCTCCACAACAATTTTCAATCATTGTTTAAGCCCTCAAGGAACTAACATTTTCAAAAAAAAAAAAATAGTTGGAAGAGACATAATTGGCTGTGACACTCAATATGGCTAACAGTTCTTATTTTTTCTCTCCAGAAAAAAGTTGAAATTTTGTTTGTCATAGTACCTAGACAACTTTTTAGTTCTCATTACCGAAACATGAGTTTGTAAATGGATATATTTAATGTAATCATGTTGCGGTAATGATCATTTTTGATAATGATAATCTAAAAAATGTAAATAATTCTACAGGAAATATTTTTTAAATCCACTAAAAATAATGGTTATAGTAAGTTCAGACCTGAATCGTATACGTGCAACAAAAAAATGGCTTCAAGGCCTTTTTTTTAATTCTGATGCTGGACACCTTCTAAATCTGAATAAAAAATAAAAAATAGTGAAACAATTTCTGATATATTACCCCTTCCCAATTATCAGCCTTATCAAACTAAAATATACCGAACATACATATACAGTACCGATTGCGCATTATGCGCTATACAGGCTTCGACACATTTAACTGAAACATGACTGTTTGTCATGATCATAAAAATCGTTTAATCAGAAGGTGTTTAAAAAAATATTTAACATTTTATTAAATGGGTAAATAATGAAGAAAAAGCAGTTAAGAGAGTCCAGAATAAATGCAAACTTTTTTAATATTGTTTTAAAAAAAAAATCATCGCAGGTTGGGACCTCAAGAAGCTTCTTAATAAAACATCACAAGTACTACCTTGTAAATTCTGAGCAAACGGTGAAGAATAAAATATAACAATACTTTTAATTTACGATTATTTTAAATATGGAAAAATATAACGAAAACATGAATGTGTCTAAACTTTTCAAGTACCTTCGTGCAGCATTTCAATACTACACAGTATACAAATATAATAATCATTTAGTACCATGGTATCACTGTTCAATACCACCACTGTACTCATGCATAAGTGAATTTGTAGGTGGCTAATTATCCATTAGTAACACGCATACACACACACCAGTGTGTTCTGTGACCGTTTGGCCCTTCACCTGTGACCTCTGTACCCACACACTCCTTCTTCACCTGCTCAATAAACTCCACTATTCTCTCTCCACTCTTCCTTCATTGTCTCTCTCTGTCTCTCGGCCCCTGCCTAATTGGTCATGTCATTAGAATGGCTTTGTGCCGGACACATCCCTGCCCACAGGCGCCACTATTGTGTCTTTGTGCCGCCTTTGTGCGTACGTGGGAGATGGGGGGGGGGTGAATAGCAGATGTAGTGTGTTTGAGTGAATGAATGCTGAGTAAGTCATTGAGTGTGTGTGTGTGTACACTCACAGAAATCACAGCTGCAGTGTTTAATAGATGAGTCGAAAACACACCAGACACTCTTAACATACTCACACGCCCCACCCTTCATTAAAGAGCTCAAGTCACGGATTTAAACAGGGAGGATTTCATCCCATCCGCTCTATTGAGACGCTGTGATGACTTGAACCGGCGCTGATAATGAATCATGTGTTTTGGGGGAATATTTCGGGTTAAACGTACAAGCTCCATCTCGAGTTCAACAAGTCAAAACTATTATGTGCTGAAAGCAGCGTTTGTTTTCGTAAAAATTGAACAATTGCACCGGCGGTAATGCGCTCATAATGCCGGGTTTTAAGGCAGAAATTGACAAAACAATGCGATCGTTGTTTATTGCAAAATTTTTCATCGCGGGGATTCCAACACCAATTATTTTTGGTGCTAATCGGCAACATGAAACAGATGCTGATGGAGTTGAGATGTATTTAACTCAGATTATGACACTAGCAATACCATGACTGAGGATTTGATGTTTGGTTTCCAGGGAAAGCACACTCGTATAAAATGCATAACTTGAATTAGCTCGAAGTGACTTTGGATATATAAGTGTCTGCCAAATGCATAAATGTAATGTAAATGTACCCAGAATGCACCGGGCAGTAATATAATAAGGAATGATAATGTGGCAAAGCACAGCCGCAGGACACTGATGAAACACACAGTAATCCATTTCTCTCTCTCTCTCTCTCTCTCTCTCTCTGTACAGCAAAAGTCTCGACTTCCTTTCTTTCTTCTCTAGTTTTTGTGGTTAACTACTCAATCTCTTGTCTCTGTTAACTGTTCCCTCACTGTTTAACTGCTTTCTTGAATCTCTCTCGCTCGAATGTCTCTCCGTGTGACTGTGACCTCCCATCCGTGTCGCAGATGCTGTCAGTGTAAACATACGTTCGCACCCCAACACTCGTTTTCAGGGCAGAAGGGCAAAACGTTTTCATGCAGACCAAACTAACACACAATCACCCGTCTAATTCAGATTTAATACAGGTTTATCCAGTTCAGCGGTTTAATTTGACAATTATTTTCAGTTTAATTTCATTTGGCTCATCTTAGCGTCACACAAAACCCGTCCGTTCCATTCCTTTCAATTCCACTCCACTTTTTTTCTCTCACCTTTACACTCCAGTTCTCCACGGTTGGCCTCAAATCCCGGCTGGCATGTGCAGGTGGTGGTGGGTTGGTCTACCCACTGTCCATCTTCTCCACAGAACATCTTGGGCGGTCTGGGATTGGGTCCAGGCTGAGCAGCATTTGGCACACATTGGCCCACCGCCTCCTGGACCAGCGACCGTGGCACCGTCTCGGGGAAGACGGATAGTGAGCGCGTGAGAGCGGGGCACTTTTTAAAGAAGACACGCACTGATAGAAGAGCCATGCACGCGCCCTGGGCTTGGAACGCTAAGTAAAATCCACGCTTGGTCAGAGGGCCCAATCGCAACGTTTTCACGTTAAACTTCCTATCTCCGCCTTTACGAAGGAGGAAGTCGGCAGCCACGGTGTCGACCTGAAGAAAGAGAGAATATACAATCTTGGTTATGTCTCATCACCAAATCTCATTATTCGCTCATTTCTCGAGCTTTCAAGAGCTTATTTTTGATTTCTCATTTGGTAGAGCATCATCCTCGATGGGTTTGACTTCCAGATAGCATGCATACAGATAAAAGCATCTGCCAAATGCTTAAACGTAAACATAAAATATCTGCACCTTGGTGTAAGGGTTCTCCATCCATGCAGGGTAAGTAGGGGTGGCGTCATCTGTGTCAGTTTGGTAATAGTACAAGTTAAAGGTTTCTTTGCAGGTCCGGTGCGGCGTGCTCCGCGACGAGCACTCGATCATGGTGAACCGCAGCTCCACGTACACCTGCGACGCCCCTCGCCGCTCGATCAGTTTACTGCGCAGCCAATTACTGGTGGAGCCGTCGTTCTGACATATCTGATAGGTCCTAACGCTGTTGTTCTCTTCATCCAGACCGCTTATCTCCTCCCACTGCACGTAGAGGTGGGACAGAGAGAAAACAAACGGATGATGATTGGCCGACGGTTTGTTTGATGTGCGCATTGATTTACTTTACAATATATAGTTTCAAATGCTCAAGCTATTCAGGTCTCACCTCAGGTCTGGTTTGAGAGTTCGTCGTCCACTTCAGATCCGACGTCTCTGCTTTAGTGTTCATCAGGACCTCTGTCACAACAAAGAAGAGAGATTAAAGATAAATCATGTATAAAATACGAGATCATGTACAGGTGTTCTTATAACAAAACACATTGCTAGGTCAAGACAAAGTGATCCCTCGGATTTCATGGGACGGTGTTTAAACCACACCATACATTACATAGCTCCCATATTCCACAGGGATTGATATGGGAACACAAGCATAAATTCACACAATAAAAAACACTACTGTAAGTGCAGAATTTCCAGTAAATGCCCATTTCCACCTCTTTATCTTTCCTCACTCGTCTGCGTTTTACTCAAACCGGCCATCGGTCATTACATATTGATGCTGGCGATGCGTTTTAATCAGGCATTCGTTCAGGCACCCCCTCCAGGTTTCCGTGCATGCACCTGACCCCGCGGTTCGTCCTATGGGAGGTGTGCTGGTCACGTGACCACCCGAAGCCACCAGGTTCAAACCAAGCTCCGATCCCAAAGACTCGCTTTGATCTAAAAATACAACCATGGAATATTTCTTCAGATTCCCTTCCTAGCCGCGGCGTCTCCATGGACAAACACCTCTATTGCTCTTTCTTCCTGTGCTGCCGTTCCCAGGAGTGTAGGAGTTTAGCATACCGAGATGGAATCAATGTGTTTCTGTCTGTATGTATCTGGGTCGGGACTTGTCTCTGGGACTGCCGAAAAGCATCAACGAGGAGAAAAAGTCTGCTATGGCCTTTATAATGCAATAACGGTATACTGCTTAGCATATATTGAATCTATATTTGTTTTATACAGTATGTGATGCATTTCCCCTTATATTTCTGGTTGTAAATGGTATATCTTTACCAGTATGACTAAAGAGAAAAATGCATTCATATATTTTTCATTTGTCACACTGGAAGATGAAGATGCCACACGGCATTGTGGGATGCAGAATACGTATACGGCACATGTTGGCAACTGCTGTAAGTAATCTGGGTGTTGAATGCACACACTACAAGTAGCGATTCTTTATCTGTATGTATCTGGGTCGGCACTTTTCTCGAGGACTGAATGGCTTTCCGCCGCTGGTATCACCTAAGATTCGCATCAATATTAAAAATAATGTTATTTAAGTGTGCACCGCCTCAGGAAAAAAAAACTGACGTCTCTCGTTCGGTGCGACCGCCAAACGCTCTCCTATACGCCATCCATCTTCCAGACGCCCCCTCTCTCGCGTTCATTATTTCACCCATCACTTTTGCTTTCCCTGCTTTCAAATTTCACATCCCTTTCTTGCCACGCGTCCGTTTTCATTTCTCTTTTCGATAACTCCATATGTCCCCATCACACTTTTTATCTCTCCGCGCTTCCCTCTATCCGTGGCCCTTTATGTCACCCTTTCCCTCTGATGTGGAGAGGCTGCGGCCGGCTGATAAACGCAGTCCAGCTCCGAGAATCAAAACGTAGGACGCCCGGGAGGCCGGAGGGGAGGATGAAAGAGGGATGAGAAGAGGGCAGGGCGAGGGAGGTTTGGAAAACAGGGCGAGAGAGAGAGAGAGAGAGAAAGATGATTTCTGACGGTGATTTCCCACTGTGAGATTTGCTCGGAGTTCAGAAGAAAAACAAATTACAGACTCATCTGCACTAAAAAAACACACACAAATAAAGGAGAATCTGATGGCACATGTCAAAAACACGTCTGGCTGACTAAAACTACAGGGAATAAAAAAAAAATATTTTGCATATTGAAATTAAATACCATTTAAAAATTAAAAATAGAAAAATAAAACAAAAGCACGCACATCGACCTTACAAGGCTGCTCAACTAAAACTAATTCTTTAATTAAATTTTTTAAAATATTTTTGGGGGCTTGGTGGGCCGACTTGTCTCATAAGCTTATATAAAAATATGTAAACATTTCCTCTTTTTCATTTTGACTGTGAAAGTAACCCTGACATGTTTCCGTGAGATACACTTATTACAGTTTATACGTATGAAGGTTATTGAGGACATATGGTGTGTGATGTGATATATTACGCCGCGTTACGGTGTCTGTGTGTGTGTGCTTTCCCTGTATATAATTACAGTGGTCTATATCCTGCTGTCTACTCTATCATTAGGTTTAATGGGACAGGAAAAGCCATCGCGAGTGCGTTACGGCTCACCTCAAAAAATAGGTTAGACTCTGTGAAACTCAAAGTTGACACAAGGATTATCATTCACCTGGCGGCGCACACACACCTGCACATCTGTCAGTGGCTCTTTGGCCCGATGTCACCGGCGCCGGCCTCTGTTCTGATGGATTAGACACACGGCAGGCGATTTCTGTCCGAACTCGTTTCTTTTGACCCGTTTAATGCCTGCGTCTTACTGTATATACGGACGCACTGAACTCACCCGGATGGGTTTTCCAGATAAGCGCAGTGGACATAAAGAGTGAATGACCTGTGGTACAACGAGGGTGGTATACACACAAACTCAATCATACACTTGTACAGAAACGCACACATTCTGTACAGAACAGCTGAAATAATGTAGGAAAAAACCGAGCAGACGCACATTCATACCCGCCTGCAGAGATGAGTAACAAACAAGATGCACACAAACGCGCTGTGACACGCAAACAGACTCACACACACAGATAAACACTGATTCACGTCTGTCATTATTATTACTAATGAAAACTTTAAGATTTCCGATTATTCACTTATTCAGACTGTTACAGACACCTGATGACTCCTGTTTCCGTCCAAACCATTTGTCTTTCAGAAGTATTTATTTAGAAGTCACCCAACATGGGAAATTCACTTTAATGTGTTGTTTGAACACAATTGTGTGTCGCCTTAAAAATCTGTCCACCTTTTATTTATTTTAAATACCTGTAAAACCTCAACAGTCTCATGCGGCAAGCTGTTGGTGTTTTTCTATTTTAAATCTTCTCACAAAACAGCACCCACAAAAATTGGCATAATAAATGTTATATAGCGTATTTGGACCTGAATCTTCAAAGGTACATTCTGAGGACACCCAATAATAATATTACATCTTGAAAAATGGCCATATTAGGTGACCTTAAAATTTACGCATCAACTTTACCTATATTTTTGCTTAAAGGAATAGTCCATTTTCTTAAAAAATCCAGAAAATTTACTCACCACCATGTCATCCAAAATGTTGATGTCTTTCTTTGTTCAGTCGAGAACAAATTATGTTTTTTGAAGAAAACATTCCAGGATTTTTGTAATTTTAATGGACTTTAATGGACCCCAACACTTAACAGTTTTAATGCAGTTTCAAATTGCAGTTTCAAAGGACTCTAAACGATCTCAAAGGGGTCTTATCTAGTGAAACAATTGTCATTTTTGACAATAAAAAAAAAAAAATATGCACCTTTGAAACTTTTAGACCTCACGCACCACGGCATCATGTCAAGAGGTCACGGATGACGAATGCGAAACTACGCCCCAGTGTTTAAAAGTGTGGGAAAAGAGGACCGTTCCGACATAGTTGTATGTCGAATGAAACTAATTAATGTTTTTTGTGTCAGTTTATTGTTGAAAATGGTCCGCAAATGTGTGTTTCATATATGTAACACGTGACCTTTCCACGGCATTATAAGCAATTACGTGAGTTCGCACTGGCGCATCACATGACCAGAGATAGACGAGAAGTTGTGGTTTAAAAGTACATATTTGTTTTTTTTCTTGTCAAAAATGACAATCGTTTTGCTAGATAAGACCCCTTTGCCTCGTTTGAGATCGTTTAGAGTCCTTTGAAACTGCAATTTTAAACTGCATTAAAACTGTTAAGTGTTGGGGTCCATTAAAATGAGAGAAATCCTGGAATGTTTTCCTTTAAAAACATAATTTCTTCTCGAATGAACAAAGAAAGACATCAACATTTTGGATGACATGGTGGCAAGTAAATTATCTGGATTTTTCTTAAGAAAATTGATTAGTCCTTTAACTCTTTCGCTGGCATTGACGAGATATCTCGTCAATCAGAAGAAAACGCTTCCCTGCCAATGACGAGATTTTCCATCTTTCCGCAATACCGCTATTATCTTTACACAACTTTACACCCTTCCACAACTTTTTAAACCCGGAAGTATTGCCCTATGGCAAGCGGCTGCATGTCCGTGTCTGTTTTAAAGATCGCTCTGAATGGGATCTCTATGAAAAGTCCGTCACAAAAATGGAATTATCTCTGCTTTTTGCTCAAAATGTGGTGTTTCTGCAGAAACCTACCCATATTCAAAAGCTGATTGCAAAAGAACCACTGAAGGTAGGATGAAACTTTTTTTGTTTGAAAGCAGAGGGTCATGTTTATATATTTAAAGAAGAACATTTTATGGAAGGCATTAAACTTTGGTGAAAATCATGAAAAACGCTGGCGCTGGCTGGCAACTTTTTTTTTAAACGCTGGCGGTGAAAGAGTTAAGAATGTTTTGTAAAAATAAAAGTAGACACATATGTATTAATGGGCATTAAGTGTATAGAGCTAAAAACTGCTGGAAAGTATATTTCAGACATTACTGTCAGACAAATACAAGTCAGATTACAGTTTCTTTCCTAAAAATGTAAGCAAAAGTCCTCAACAATATCGAAGAGATTTCATCTTAAATAGATTTGTCCTATAAAAATCTTGATGATAAACTACACAATGACCTTGATTCAAATATCACAAGTGTGTTTCTGTGAGCTCTTTAATTACACACATCTTCACTCTCTCTCACACACACACACACGGGGAAATGACTAAAGACCAGCAACGGCCTACAATTACTCTTTCACTTTAATTAAAGAAAAGAGACAGCGCCAATTACTGGAAGAGAGAGATAGATGGAGAGAGAGATGAGGTGAACGTGTGTGTGTGGTGGGGTGGAAAGTTAGGGAAAAAAGAGGCCAAGGTGAAAGACTGGCAGAGGAGACACGAGAGAGAAAAGAGGGATTAGGAAGAGATGGATGGAGGGATGAACAGAAAGTGAAGAGAGACGAGCGTTTAACATGACTGCTGTAGCGTGACAACAGTGTGTGTCTGTCTAATGGTTTATAAGTAAAGAACACCTGGACAACACACACACACACACACACACACACACACACACACACACAAATGCTTCCATTAGGAATGTTCAACATGACAGACTTTTAAAACCGGATGGTTGAGCTGTTGTACTGGTCGACCAGTTGCCGTTAAACTGTATGTGAAATCAGTGTTTACTTTCTCAATGAAGTCACCAGTTTGAATGCATCAATCGGATCTGACTGTTTACATTTCAAATTCGCCGAATAAGCTCAAAATATGAATCATTTTCTCTAACAAATGTATCGTTTCACTTTAGAAGACACTTTTTAAGCCACTGGTGTCATCTGGATTACTTTAGTGATGGATGTTTGTGCTTTGGAGCTTCGCCATGCTGAGCCCTATATAAGGCATTTAAATATAAAAATATAAATTTGTGTTCAATTCAAAAAATCATATACAAATCTGTGAAAGCATAAGGGTGAGTCAATTATTTAGGGGAAAACTATTTCTTTAAATAATCAACAATACTAACTACTGCTGTGCAATATATAGAAATTACTGAAGATTTGGCAAACGTGCCTTTCACGATATGCATATCGCAATAAATGAGTGATTTAATTTTAATACTTCCAAAAGTAACATATGGTCAATGTCTTAGGTCGATGTGGATAACATAGTATATGGGGCGTGGATGTTATTTGGCATATATGCCAATATGACAGTGGTGACATTATTTTAGTTTTTTGTTTACATTGTTAAAATGTCTGATTTGTTTTATGCAAAAGTAAAACATGGCTGTTCCCTTTCAGAAGTCGTTTCCATGAAATCTGAAACCTAAATGCCACCTTCGTCAAAAATTAGATAATGATACTCTCGGCATGTATTATGCGTTTATCAAACACTTAAGCTTCAAATCTGCCTCATCCTGGGCTTAAGGTAATTCATAAATGCTGCTTTGTTTGTAGATTCTATTAAAATAAAAAGTGCCTATTTACAAAAAAAAAAAAAGACTCTGTTTGAGTGTTTTGCATGAGATCTTCATAGGTTTGGTTATATAACTTTTTTTGAATATATTTTAATAACATTTTAATTGAATTTAGAAAAAGAAGCAGCAACGCAAATTGAATATCGCAATATATAATAGGGGTGGATATGAATCAATACCTCGATTTTATTTCTAACGATTCAATGCCAAACATAAAAAAAACTATTTAAAGTACCTTTATTTTGACATGTTCCACGTCCTCATTCTTTGACGTAACGTCCATCTACGCATTTCCGCCAAAGCGCACATTTTTGTTTATAAGTGAATGCGATGCAGCAACAAAGCGGTTCAAATGCAGATATCAAATGGTTAAGTTTAACAGATTTATTTTACATTAATTTATTTTTTCAATACTTTTTTATGTGACATTTTGCCCCTCATTATTAATTTTTCTTTATTTAAAAAAAAGTGTATTTTTGTTAGTTAGTTTTTGTAAATGTTCCAATTGGACAGAGATTGTGCCATTTTCAAAGATTTTAATGAAATGTCCATGCTAAATATTTAAATTGTTTTTATATTTATAATTAAAATTTAACTGCTTAACTAGGCACGTAATACAAAAATATTGATAAATTAACTGAACTGAATCGAATTGTAACAGTACAGAAAAACTGTTAGATGTATCAGCAAAAAAAAAAAAAAAAAAAAAAAAAAACGCATCGCTGGCGGATAAAATTGATTTTGAATCAAATTGTAATGATCTGTCAGATTTACACCCCAATATATCGCAAAAATATCTTCAATATCACACAGCCACAATCCTATCTCTAGACCATCTCACAATCGCTACGCAATATAATTTCTCTTATGCAAGAGAAGTTCACCTTAATCCATTAAATCCTCATAAAACTATTTGAAAAATCTAAGTAAAACAAAAGCGGATAAGCCTGACAATGAAAAAGATGAAACGTGTACAAACTCCACAAACAAAATGTACTTCTTTAGCTATCATATGAAAACATGGCTTTGTCTCTAAAGGGGCCACCATGAGAAGCGTTTTGTCTCTGTTACTATGGTTTGGGCGGACAGAAGCACGTGAAAGGAAAGCGGATCGTTTCTGAATCCACGTAAAACAAATGAAGAATACTTCTCTCGTCTCAACTTGTTGACATGCTTCACATAATCCGACGCATCTTTGAACGTAGATTTGTTTTACCTACGAGTAAAAGCATTTACATAGCGTCTCCATGCGTACTTGTATTTGACTTGGGAAGAAAAAAACTAAAAGGCATCAACATTGTTTGCTTTTGGACGCAGAAAGCCTAAAGCCAGAAACATATACGGCAAATGCCTGGCCATGGAAGGTTTCAGTGTTACCATGACGGTAGCAAACTGGATTGCTCGAGGGGACAACAGATTTGCTTCAAAGTGTCGTTAAACTGGACTGTTTTACTATTCTCATAGCTATAAATGTAAAGCGCTTAACTGTTTTTCCACCATCACAAATGTTGAACTAAAAAACAGTGACCGTTTAGACATTTCGGCTACACTTCGACACGTATTTGCACGTGTGCCACACCAACAACCTTAAACCACTAAAATCATTCATACCTGTACAAAGTACATTTTGTCCACGAAATCACATTTACGTATGCTGATAAAATTTTTGAGGTCTACAGAGAAAGAGAGACAGTGAGCAATAATTTCTCACCATGAGCAATAGTCTATACCGAGCGTGCAGTTACCTGTCTAATATTGAATTTCAATCTCAATGTGTGTGGCTTTTTCTTGGTATCGTGGGCACAGATTTAATTTGCTCAGTCATGTCGACTTGGCCTTGTGCTCAGAATACTCTAATATGACATTTATATTACACACACACAGACTATTTTTTATGCTGCCGGGCCCTTTACCAAACAAACACACACACACCATAGCTGTCAGATTTGTAGCACATCTACAAATAAAACACATTTCACACGCCACTGCTTTTTTAGTTTGCACTACTCTCATGCTCTTTTTTTCCCTAATCCAAACTAGCACACGTCTACAAAGACAACCCATTCATACTATTTCATTGCACGCAGTATACAGACAACCTGCATGCATGAAAAGTCCTAATGACCAAAGACATTTGTCAAAACATGAAGTAAACAAATCAGACCACACCGTGCGAAAGCCCCACAATGCAATGCGCTCAACTTGACCTTTAATTTTCAGCAAGATGAATGTAGCATTAGTGACATCAATCGCAATTTCTCTCTCAACTCATTATTCGCCAAGCGTTTATGACATTTCATGACAAAAATGTCGGAATGCACAGATTAAAAGTATGCAGTGCACACTATAGTAAATACTGCGCAGTGTGTAGTAGGCAGTATTTTTCATTCCACACATAGTCAAGGACAACCTTTGCAAGCAATCTGTTGAACTCTGGAGCTCTATTGATGTGCGAATGACGACCGTCAGGAAGCATAACAGCCTTTATCATCATTACGTCTCCATATGGCTACATTATAAAAAACACACGCACACAATAACTGACCCTTAATCATATCCACTTTGACGCACACACACAAAGACACACATTTATAAGTGTCGGTGAAAGGATATGGTGTACTGGTTTGATTGGTGTTTGAATAAAGAAAGCAGACCGTTTCTGTCCATCACGCATACAAATACACGCTGGCCCGGCATAACCCCAGCTGAAATCTAATACATAATACACTCTCGGCATGACTCTCCTCCTTCTCTTTTGTTTCCTCCACCTCTTTTCTTTCTCTACGCCTCTGTTTTTCACCCAGCTGATCGGAGTGTGAGAACGCAACCATGTGTTAGTATATGTGTGTTGACACAAATTTGTACCCATAGTGAAACCCATGCACACTTATTTAACAATTAAATATCATAGAAGCATTTCAAAAAGATCTGAAAAGATCAACAACGGTGCTATATTATGCGTGCCAGACCTGTAGATGGTGACGTTACGTTGTAAAGATGCATGTCATGCCTGCGCACGTATGCATTCTTTTACATAGTTTTTAAATACAAACAATCGAGATGAAGAAAACATTGCACAGCTTTGTTTAGACAGAAGACGAGCGAGGTTTATTATGACTATAAGTATAAATTGCGCAAAACTTTGTTGGAGAAGCTTTAATAAACTCAGTATCTTCAGTCTTGTAGGCCACCATTGTTGCTTTTGGTTATACTCGCAAAAGCCTATAGATTGAATTAACACATGCGCATGATGTCAACGTTATAACGGAGTTGCGTTTACGTAGTTTACACGAAGACGACAAGGTGTTGTTTTCAAAAACTTTGTGTCTTCAAAAGAATGTATTTTAAGAATGCATCCTGTCGTCATGTAAACGAACAACCAAACCACATGAAACTAGAAATATAGTTCCGTTTCGCAAATACGCGGTGGTCGGCATACAGTGCGTTTGTAACCGTGCATACTTTGTATGCCTAAATTGCGTATGCACGTAAAGGAAAATGTAGTATGTAGCCCAGGAGATGCATTGCATTTTGTCGCAATGCGCAAGTGCCTAACGTCTGTGTACACGTATGAGTCCAATAAACTATGCTTTGCAAGGCTGTGCATTTGACTGTGCGCGTACGTTCTATATTTCGGACTTTATGGTTGAAAATATTTTCGTAAACGGCCCCTAAATGTACCAGTGTCTAAGTGTAAGTTACGTCTTAGTAATAAACGTGTGCAACAGACTCCACAGTTGTATGGAAACACAAGATTTGATGTTTTCGTCAATGGCCCACCACACACATCTGACCCATTTTAAGAGCTCCTAGACAACTGCGTCCACGGTTGTAACATCTGACTCATCTCATATCTTTTCTAACAGTGCGTCTTCTGTGAATGCAATAATCAATAATGGTTGTTCACATCAGGACATTCCCGTTGCTGCTTAACATGATTTACTAAAAATCAAATGTGTTCCTGGACCAGCATTCTTCTTGGCCCTGTAACAACATTACTATCAACCAATCAGATTTGTGGGTTTGATTTAGGGCTTAAATGCATTGAAGTTATTTTCCTATCAATTGATCTTTTCTCTCTGAACCAGAGTTGTGGTTTGAGTGGTGTGTGGCACTTTAACAGCCTTATTAACCAGTCATTTTCCTCTAATTCTAATGGTAGTTAATAGTTAAAGTTCAGGATTCAGTTCAGGCTATGATGGTTTGATAGCAGGGTTGGTATAGGGCCAGCAAAGGCCCTGAGCCAAGAACATGTCCTACTTGGGGAAACCCCAAAAGATTTAAATAAAGTAATACAAATGAACTGGCTTTGCTTGCTGTCCGCAATTGTACTTTGTGCTATCGGTCTGTAATTGCAGCCGTGCTATAGAGACCAGCGAGATTTCACCAGGAATGAAACAAGAGAGGGTCGTAAAAGTAGACAGGACGGGGTGAGGAAGAAACCGTGTACGAACAGCAACAACGTGCTGTGAACTGCAGACAAGACGGATGCTGCCGAATGTGCACTTACCAACAGGGGGCAAATGGGGTATTGCGGGTAGCTTGGAAAGAACACTGGACGAATCGAATTAAAAAAATATATATCCAAGATCTCACACTGCGCCCTAATGAGAGAACTAACACAGTGTTTCGATAGGAGGGCCTACATTGTGTTTGAAATGTAAAATAAGGGATCAAACAAGATTAGTAAGAAGGTTCATACACTTTTCTTGACTATGAAACATTCAAGAGAGAGCTCTTTTTATCTCATCATGAAAATGTCTTTCCATTTATCAATAAATCGAGTTTTGTTGTTTTACGTATTCTTAAAAAAATATTGCAACAGTCTAGGAAACACCAAAATTTTAGAGTGAGTGTAAAACCAAATTATGCATAAAATGTTTAAGACAATACATATTTCGGTAGTTTCTGTGAGACGCTCATGAATAAAACCCACATAATCTGTCTATGTGCATTATATCTGTGCTCATGTTGTGTGGTGTACACCGTGGACTGTAAAGATTATTGCACATTGCACAAACCTAACCAACCTACTGAAACCAGCAATTCATTTCTGTGAAGTATTCCCAAGAGACTGAAAACAGCAGAAGCCGAGGAATTATTGTAAGCTGGCGAAAGGCCAAACTGGTACAAAGTCAAACAGTGTGTTGTCTCCGGCAAGTGACAAAATGTGATTTGCCCAAGTGGGACAGGGGGAAATTACTGGGATGTAATTTAACCCCATAAACCCAGACACTGGTAAGCTTAAACCTAACCCAAAATCTATGGTTAATAGGAATGTTGTTCCAAAACCAACAAGGATGTCGGAGCATGCCGGACTTATGGTAAATTGCGTTAAGCACTTCGACAGATGTTTAAGATGACCGCAGCACCACCACGGTTCACTTATAACATGCTTTGTGGACGCAATAAACTCTGGATTTACATTATTTGAACATGTTATCAACAAGTATTGTACATAACGAGAACCATATCTGAACCATACAAGGGCAAATTGCTCTATGGGTGTGCGAGATCAATGCTGCGACAATTTTGTAAACACTAGTAAGGTATGCAGGTGTTTATATATCTTTGCAAGCGTGATAACTTTGCAACTCCATTTTGTAAACACGCACAACTGCATTGCAGGATCCTGATCAAGTCCCTTCTCTACCGATTGTGTCCGACTCTATAAGGTCAAAGGTTCATGCTAAATAGGGCCTCTCGATTGCTTTTAGAGGCATGTAGGTGGATGGAGAGAGAGAGAGAGAGAGAGAGAGAATGATGGAGACAGAAAGAGAAAAGATAAAGACTCTTTGGCTGTCAGCCCCTCATCCATCAAGGCCATACTGACACCAATGCACTGGCTGAAGAGACATGAGCGAGAGAGAGAGAGAGAGAGTCCAATCCCAACAAGAGCTGCTTGAGCACTGTTATCATCCCATCAATCTGCAGTGTTTGGATCAGCAATCGGGACCGTGCAGACCACACAGTCCAACAAAAACACATAAAAGCATGAAACACGGAAAACGATTCTTTGCATCTGAGATCCAGCATGCAGGCTTTGAGACAAGCATACTGTGGTAAGACCGGAAAGAGTAAAGGTGCTGGACTGATGATTAGAGATGAGACGCAGAGCTGCAGTTTAAATCTTCAAGCGGCTAATCACAGGATTAACAACCAAAGAGAGAGAGAGAAAGAGAGAGAGAATGAAGTGAGTGGGAGAGAGAAGACTGCTTTAAATGCAAATCCCAGTCTTATAAAAATCGGTTCCATTTAATAGGATTTCTGGGGAGGGTTGTGCATTTCTGCAGTGGGAGAAGAGTGTTGGAGACTTCACCCCAGTCAAAAGGAAATGCTAAATGACAAAAAGTTAACAAACAATGCAATTCACATGTAAAAATACACACGTGTTGCCGATATGCTCGATTGCCTGGTTGAGCTTTTGCATCATGTTAATTTTACGCTTGGCTTTCACTCACTTTTTAGAATGATAGTATAACTTGGATAGGATAATTAAGTATTAACTATTTATAATACAATAACTACATAATCCTCGCTGATTTCAAACATGCATGCATGTAGAGTGGTTATATGGTTACATGACAACAAACGCATAGCATGCTACGTTATACTTCTAAAACGTGGCGTGACGTATGATTGTATTTCTTAACTATAAAATGTCAACGTGTCCATTAAGAAGAAGGACAGAAAAGATGAAACAGAAGAGACACAGATTGGGGATGAAGGCAAAGAGAAGTGAATAAGTGACAGAAGGTGGGATAGCTAAGCTCTTTTTTTGCTTCGGGGTAACAGAAGCAGGAAGACAGAGAAGTTCCTGAGCTCTGACCTCACATGAAAGCCATTGTTACCTCTCTCTCCTTTAGCTGATATTTCCTCACAAAGGGAATTAGAGATCAGTGCGGTGATCCTCACAGATCTGGCATTAGTTTAATCTCACACAGGGGTTTGAGTTACTATCAAATCAAATCCAATCTCCCCCCTGCTGCTTCTGTTTCTGACTTTACCATATTAGTCGATACAACTGCCAAAACCCCCGGTACCACAACTCCTCCCAAAGTGCAATGTTCCCAGTGTACTATTTCATACAGTAACAAAAATGTGTATTGCTTCATACCGGACTATGAAAAAATAATATGAAAAATACTGTAGAAAACTTTACAGTTAACTCTAGTAAAATAGATACTGCGTTTCTGAACCTTAACAAGATAAATATTAATGTTTTCTACAATATTCACTACTGAAAAGTCAAGCTAAGACCAGCATAAGCTGGTAAGTTGGTAGCTGCCTGGTCTCCCAGCTTGGTTTGGTCACTTTTTAAGATGGTCTAGTTGGATTTAGCTGGTCTGCTTGGAAGTCCAGCTTACCCACCAGCTTTGCCAGGGTGGAAGACCATCTTAAACCAGCTACTGCCACCTTAAACCAGCTCATGCTGGTCTTAGCTGGATTTTTCAGTAGGGCGACAAAATGGTGTGAACAATTAGCTAGAAAACCATTATTTTTTTAAATGCTTATTTCGTTTACCAAAACAAAACTCTACGAAAAGTATAAAGTATCTAAATGATTTTGTTTCATGGCGACTGACTGTCGCGAAATTTACGGCGGTAACCGTCGTGCAACACGTCAACGAACAGTTCCCTCAGCAAACCAAGACAAGACACCATTTCCGTTCCGCATTTCGTCCACTGAAATCATCTTCTCCCTTGAGATGGCACCAGCAACATGATTTCGGACACTTATCAACTAAACACTGCGACAGAAACGCGTCAATAACTCATTAATGTGAGACAGTGTTGCTGTCGGAAGAGCATCACCTGCGCGTGTCTGTCACACAGGTCGGTTAATTGATTTCGGTTGGCGGGAAGCAGGTGTGCGCGAGGCGCGCCATGTAATGCAGAACTAATCCTGCATCGATTAAGCAGCCTGCGGCAAACCGACAGACCCACAAGTATGTAGTAACAACATCCCTTTACTCATCCATACTTTTCTTGGCCTTTCCTCTGTCGACGGGAACCTTAAGCACAGTGCAAGGCCATTCATCACTGTATCGATCACCTATTGAACTTACTGGACGGAATATCCCGTGACAATACACGACTCAAATTTCGATCGACCCGAGAGCTCCATATATCGGCAGTCCTCTTTGTAAGTTAACATTTGGTGTTATTTGAGATGCACTTATTGTGCCCCAGCTTGATCCGCCCAGCGGCGATTTTCAGTGGAGAAAACACCAAAGAGGCTTAAGAATGAAGTCAATCGATGTTATTAAATGTACAGTCCATAGTCATTTCAGAGTCATTGTAATTATATCGATTATTGAAGAGCACTTTAAATAGGCTTTAAATTGGGTGAGGCAACCATAATGACTGCACTTTTAAAGATTTCTACATTGTTTCCTCTTTTACAGAGACAATTGTTTTAAAGCACACCTGTAAAACGGAGACATTTAGTGAAGAAAAATTCAACAAATCCCGTCAAACAAAACTCCAGGTGTAACATCACAGAACCCGAAAAAGCGTTTTAACAACTAAATCCCTTATTCTCGAAGTGCCCCTGGTAACAAAATAATGGGCCTGGACTGGTGTAATAAATTGCGTTATGGTTTGACATACCCGGGGTTCTGCTAACATGAAATATAATACATTAAATTCTTGAAATTGCTCGGAAATGGCAATTGAAACGTAAGCTTGTAAAAACAGAAGAGCAATGATCTTAATAGCCTCATGAACGAATAGTGCAGTATTGTAATATGTAGTATGTTATAGTAATAACTACCATTTTATTAATGTATACCGCAGTATTGACTAGTGCATTGATAACTGTTGTAAGTACAGTAGTATACTTTAATAATTCAACGAATTTTAGTACAGTTTACTATAGTAAATACTACTTAAGTGCACTACAGTATTTGTTCATGTAAACAAATGGGTAGCAAACAGGTAGTTGAGTTTAATAACACTGTATTGAGTTACCTTCCTCCGCCAGTGTTTTGAACAGAAACTCCAGTAGGATAATCCAGAGCGTGGCCACATTCCTGGAGAAGAACTCCATCCTTACTTTAGATAAATGTTTACAAATTCGGGTAAACTGTGTAGGGTTTGGGAGTCGTCAGCTGGCACTTGTACCCATCAGGAATGAAGAATCTCGCGGTGGGAGTCGTCACAGGACAGCGAACAGCTAACAAGCCATGGCAGAAACTTAACTTTCAATAGAAGATGAAGAAAACTGTCTAGTGAAGTGTGATAGATGGGGAAAACCAACTATTTGATAAACGAGGCTTCAATATGTTAGCATATAGATAGCTAAATGTCTGATTGAAAAAAGTTTAAGGTTAATGATTTTAAACTTTCTGCGCTGATTTAATTGCGGTCTGTATCGTTATAAAACACAAGCACGCGATTCTTCGCCTTTTATCTACACGCAAAAATGTGTGTCAGTTTTGCTAAAAGCACACAGTGCAACAGCATGCTGTTCAGCTCCGCTGCGTGGACCCTCTTTGTGAGGGGAGTAGGTCGACTTGTCCCAATTTTCACACTCCGATACCGTATGCTTTTAAAAATCCACCTACTAAAACAAGTCCCGCAGGCCACTTCGTTTACAGACCCATCGGAGACGTCCGATTTTATTCGGCTGGTGGTTTAAATGACATCGATGTCCAGCGACTGAAGTCTGATCTCAGTCCGTGTATCCACCTCGTCCTTTGTATCTTTAAACATGTGAATGTCCTGCAAAATAACGCCGAGGCGTGAACGCGATCTTCAGTCAACTCAACGCGTTCCTGTGTGTTGCTCCGGTGACGGCAGATCGTGCAGTCGTTCGTATGGATATGAACGAAAACCGCATCGAGATGAAACAAATCTCGGGAAATCTTGGAAGTTAATACGAAGCGTTGAGTCTCCCAGCAGCCGGTCGCTGTAATGTGAAGGAGCTGAGGAGCAGTCAGTCAGTCTCCTCCTCTCTGGAGCACCTCCTCCCCAGATAGTCCCTTCACTATAGGCCAATTGATCCTGCTCATTAAAAAACGGCAAAAAACTTATGCGGTCTGAAACAATATCTGATTTAACTGCACGGTCATCGTGTTCGCAAAAAACGCGGTGAATGTTTTATCAATGTATTTGATTGCAATTTTTTAAATTAATAAATAACCCAGATAAAAAATACTGTTGTATAGTTTATTAAATATAGCAAACTGCAGTTAAAGGGATGGTTAGCCTAAAAAATTAAATTCTGTCATCATTTACTCATCCTCATGTTGCTTTAAACCTGTATGACTTTCTTTATTTTGTTGAAAACAAAGATATTTTAATAAATGATGGTAGGCACGAAGGTGACTGACTTCCATAGTAGGAAAAACAAATACTTTGGAATTGGGTACCGTGTGCTTACTGTCATTTACAGATATGGGGGACTTGAGTCAGTCTTAAAGAGGACATTTAACAAGACTTTTTTATGCTGTAAAATAAGTCTTTGTGTCCCCAGAGTACGTATGTGAAGTTTTAGCTAAAAATATCATATAGATCATTTATTATAGCATGTTAAAGGAAAACACCACCATTTTTCAATATTTTACTATGTTATTACCTCAAATAGATTAATTAATACATAACCATCTTTTTCAATGCGTGCACTTTTAATCTTTGTACAGCGCTTCTTGAATTTCTTAGCATGTAGCCTAGCCCCATTCATTCCTATGGCTCCAAACAAAAGTTTTATTTTGTGCAACCATAGTTACTCATGTACTCATGTAGCAGTCTTTAAATAGGGAAAACGTGGAAGTGTTTGGTGGCTTCTAAATTCATCCCTGTTTGGAGCCATAGGAATGAATGGGGCTAGGCTAAATGCTAACACATTCACGAGGCGCTGTACAAAGTTTAAAAGTGCACACATTGAAAAAAGATAGGTATGTATTAATTTGTGTTGAAAAAAGGGGGTGTTTTTTCTTTAAAATTGCCACTTTGTAGGTGTGAGCCAAAGTGTACTGTTTTGGGTGTGTCCTCTCAAATGCAAATGAGCTGATCTCTGCACTAAATGGCAGTGATGTGGTTGGATAGTGCAGATTAAGTGGCTGTGTTATCCCCTTCTGACATCACAAGGGGAGCCAAATTTTAATGACCTATTTTCTACGTTTTTTTTCCAAGAATGGTTTATCGAAACTAAGTTATTGTTTTTTCACATTGATATGTTGATAGAAGCACTTCAGACCCAATTGTAGCACTTAAACATGGAAAAAGTCAGATTTTCATTATATGTCCCCTTTTAAGTCGCAAATTTTAGGACTTGAGACTTGCTTGACAAATATTAATCAAAAACTCATGACTTGAGACTTTACTCAGACTTGAGTTAAGTGACAACTTGCTTTTTATTTGTTTATGAACGCACCTCAACGGCACAACCTAACCACGTGACACAGCAGGCAAGCAGATGTAGAGCGATAACTAATAAGCATCAACAGTCATGACTCACTAAACATGGACAGGGTGTGAGCAACCTAGTCATGCTGTATTTAAAAAAATACAAAGAGAACGTATCTCACCCAATATTATTTTTTTTATTTTTGATGTGTGGATCTTGATTTGTTTATCTCTGTTCTCTGATTTTGTTAATTGTTTCATCCTGATTTGTATTTATTTATTTTTTATTTAATTGATATCGGGTGAAATACATTCTCTCTCTCTCTCTCTCTCTCTTCTGATTTGAATTAGTTTTGCATTCATTAAACAGAAAATTGGGTTAAAATATGTTAAATGCCATATTCCAGTTTTTCTTACCTGCATGCTTCCCTACGGTCTAGTTATATGCTGGCAATCATAGGCATATTAAAACCTTGTGGTGCAACAGCCCCATATAGATGCCCCCCACCCACATACTCAAAATTGATCACACAAGAATCCAGTTTCTGCTAAAATGACAGTTAAGAGCAAATCAAAGTTTCAAGAGCTCTCACGCTTCAAATACTTGACTGACAGGACAGCTCGCCTAGCAACAAAAAAGTGCAGCACCCCGCTCTTTTCTAAGTCAATCAAATAAAGGCAAATTTTATTGGTTACAAATGCATTCTGTGTGATTCGCCCCTAAAGATCAAGTGCTTTTGTAATTTTATAAATTCAATTTAATTTGTGATTTGAGGTGGTGCCCCTAAGATTTGGTGCCCCTGGGCACTCGTCCGATTGCCCATATGGTTAATCTGCCTATGCTAGAAAAAGAGTTGGCTGTGGAGGGTATGCAACGACGTCACTTTTCCATGTGACCACGTTGAGTGGCAAAACACTCAACAAAATGGCTGGTTTTCATAGTGGCTGCTGCGAAAAACGCCAGTAAAACTGACTTTTATCCGCTTAAATTGAATTTAGTTGACCATATGGCCAGATTGCTTTCCTGATGTATATGTTTGTCTTGCTTAACACTATTAAACCATCAGCTGAGTTATAAAAATATCCTCTAAATGTTATATTGTTTGCTGTGTCTTGAATGATTGGTGAACGCTTTATTTAAACTATTAACACACACTTCATTTGGACAACATGCAAGTCCATCACCAGAAGCTTTTGCGAAGAATAGTAAATTGTAAAATATTATTTCAATAATTTTTTCATCTGTGCCATACTCCGGTTGCAACGTAGCAGTTCACATTGTAGTACTATAATACTATTGCTATACCACCATGGTATTTTTTGGTTAGGGAGTGGTGACTTATCATCGCTTTCATCAGCATTTTCTCTTGAAATCTCGAGCACAGCAACCGCTTTCTTTAAATCCGTGGACAAGAGCTTCAAATAGCCTGTCAAAACCCCCTTTTTCTTTAAAAAGTAAGATGAAACCACACATGGGGAGCTTTTCACCCCCTTTAATTCCAATGCTAATGCATCTCTGGAGCCCCCTTCATCGCACCTATGTGGATTGCCGTGTTATTTGGCTCGAGAGTTGCACATTCACTGGGATTCTTGTCATGCTAATTCAAGCACTTGTCTTCTTACTGTAAACCATTAGCTGCTGCAGGAAGGACGTGAAGGAGAAGTGTGAGAGCTGAAATGCTTGGAGACAGAGGGTGTGAGGGCCTTTGAGAGATGAGCCATTGGAAAAAGAGAAGCGGAATCACGCCGTGACATGTATTTTATGTTTAACAAGTCTTTGGATGCAGATCGGGGTGATACTATTAAGTGTGAAAAATCTAAAGTTATGTGTGTGAATATTTTCCGGTGGGGATAATGATTTTCCATGACGGTACAAAACAGATCACTGATATGTCGGAGAGGATTTTGATTAGAACATTATGAAACGTAATGGGAAATGGTGTTATGTGTAGGAGTTTATTAAGGATCTGTGATTGTGAATAGCGGACCAGGGGCATGTATATATAACACTATATAAAATATATTTGTTCGGATATGGTATTGTAACTATACTTTTTTTAATGTACAATGGCAATACCATAGTATTTTTAGTATCTTGAAGCATTATAAAAAAAATTGTATATATCAACATCCTACTGTATTAATATTTGATATCATCACTGCACTATAATACAGCCACATGAAACATAAAAATGATGCAGCATGATCTCATGGAATGTCGTGTTATTGTCACGAAAAATTTGATTTATTTATTTGTATTCATGGCACGAAATTCAGCTTTTATCGTGCCTTGAGCACAAATGTCTTTTTCATGTCACTCAGCACAAATTTCTATAAATAGTTTTTCGTGTCCATGGCACAACTTTCTTTTTCGTGTCATTTTATGTATTGTTTTCTCATTTCCCCCCTATTTTTAAATTATTGTCGCTTGGGGTAAGGGTTAGATTTGGGGTTTGGGTTAGGATATACTTTTATGTATTGGTTTCTACATTTTTTTCTTCTGCTCTTAAAACTATTCTCGCCTGGAGTTGGGGTTTGGGTTAGGATGTCTAAAAATGTAACAGAAAGTAATTAGAACCCTAACCCCAAGCGACAATGGTAAGAAAATAAGAAAAAAACATTGAGAAATATACATAAAATACATACATAAAATGACACGAAAAAGAAATAACTATTTACAGAAATTCGTGCTCACTGACACGAAAAAGACATTCATGCTCAAGACACGAAAAAAAGCTGAATTTCGTGCCATGGAAACAAATAATCAAATTTTATAACATGACTTTCCATGAGATCAGTCTGAAATGAGCCATATATTTATTAAAAACATCTGAAACATGACAACAGTGCACTAAAAGGTAAGATGTTTAAAACAAACCCTGTCTGAGCCTGTTCTCCGTTACAACCTGTCCTTTACGAGTACATTGGTCTATATGCACTTTGCTTTGATTTTGACCTAATCCAGACATGTCCAAACACACGCACGCAGACACTGCCTTTAGTCAACATGGAAATGGTAACACTTTGCCATAAGGTTGTATTTGTTAACATAAGTTAATGCATTAGGGCAGTGGTTCCCAAACTTTTTCAGCGTGCGCCGCCCTTGTAAACGATGCATTCCGTCGCGGAATTATACAAAAAAAGTAGTGCTTTTGGTTAATAGCCTTATTTTTTTTAGGTTTAATTACACATAATTCATGATAAATTAATGTATTTCATAAAATGTCATAAAACTGGGGCCCCCCTGGCACCATCTCGCGGCCCCCGTTTGAAAACCACTGCATTAGGGAACTAACAATGAACAATTTTTCTATAGCATTTATGTTCATTTCAGTATTACTAATACATTTGAAACAACATTTTATAAAATACATTAATTTATCATGAATTCTGTGTAATTAAACCTATAAAAAACATTATAATTTAATGTTTTGTTTGGTTAAAAGCTAAGTTTAAGAACTATTTTTGTGATACATTTTCTTTTTTGGGGGGGGGGGCGCAAAGGAAGAAAAAAGTTTGAGAACCACTGTTAATGCACAATGTAAAAACAATGAACAATTGTATTGATATTAACTAACATAATAATGTTATCAAAATATAATAACTTTTGCCTCCATTTAACTAGGGCTGGGCAAAAAATTTGGTTGATTAAAAATCGATTCTCAAAGGCCACAAATAGATTTTTTTTAATGAAATAACCTGATCCTGTTTGATCAAAGATCAAAAAGAGTTTAATATACAGGTTGGTGGCTCGTAATTTGTTTTTATTAATTACCCACTTGTAAACTTATGTTCACTGTTTTTTTAAATAAATCGAGAATCGAGTATAAAAATCGACCCGACAACCGTAATTGAAACGAGAATCGAATCGGCACCTTATGAATCGAAATCGAATCGATCCGGAAAATCAGAATCGATACCCAGCCCCACATTTAATCCCCTCCATTCCAAACAACTAACACTTTTAACATCTCAGTTTTCAACTGATTAATTCAAAGGTTTGTGTTAACCAATAAAAATTCAAACAAATGCAAATGGAGCATAGTATCGGTCTGACTCTCTATGGTCTGCTATTAAGTCAATTCTTGTTGAATCTCTCTTTCTCTCTCACACACACACACGCACAAACACTCTGTTACTCTATAACGTAACGTGTAAAGATTGTGATAATGACAAACGTGTCTGTGGAGAAACCCAGTGTGACGAGCTGGGAGTCACAGGATGAGTTTAGCTCCAGTCTGAGTGGCACATGGGACGAGATGCACGAGAAAGAAACGTGTATTCATATCAGGTTTTTACAGCGTCAGCAAGTGACATGCAGTCTATCCATTTTAGATAAACATTGGACTTTGTGTGACATTAAAATGTTTGACCCTGGACCACAAGCGTCAAGAGTCTTTTTAAATGTATACATTATCTGAAAGCTGAATAAATAAGCTTTGATGTATGGTTTAGGACAGGACAATATTTGTCCGGGATGAGGGTGCAACAAATCGAAAATAGTCCTTAGAAACTGCATCAACTCAAAAATATATTTTTGATATATTTACGGTAGGAAATGTACAAAATATCTTCATTGAACATGAATCTTTATCCTAATGATTTTTGGTATTAAAAATAAATAATTTTGACCCATGCAATGTATTTTTGGCTTTTGCTACAAATATTCCTGTGCGACTTATGACTGGTTTTGGCCCAGGGTCACATTTCTGAATTCACACCTAAATTCACACCTGAGTAAAGTGACCAGTTTAACCACTTAAGTTGATCCCACCCTATAAAGCTTTTCATTCTGCCTGCAGCTACCATTTCATCTGGAATGTAACTACTGACATGTCAAAAGTCATTCATGCTAACATTAATGTTAATCTCACTGTAGTCACACTTCAAAAAAATATTGGCATAAAGTCTGCTCAATAACCACCCATTTAGATGGGGAGGAACCATATAACCTTATAACCAAACATTTTAATGGGACATTTAGTGGTTGTGTATCTACAAGCCTGTGAATCATGCACTACCACAAGCAAAACTCTCCATTTCTTTTTAGAGATTTAATGGTGCAAAGTGTGTGAAATCTCACAACTCAATCTGCCTCTCAACTGCTTATTATTATAGTTTAACCACACATAAACATTGTTTCCCTTTGGATTCCCTGTGCACTGTCACTCCCATAACTGTACATTTATTTATTTACCAGACTTATACTCCGGTTACATAAGACCCACCAGTAAAATTGGGGCTTTCCCCAACCTGTGAGTTGGAAGAGCTCATGGCATTTTTTATAGCCAATAAGTCACTTTCAAGTCACTATGGATAAACGTGTCGGCTAAATTAAGTTTCTCTAACGGTGTACAATCTTACACCTAACTAGGTCATGTGAAAACTTAGAACAGCTTTAAACATCTGCACAGCTGCACATGCGCAGACACACGCGCGCATGCATCTGCATACAGACCTGTTTTAATTAGGGACATTAGAATGGAGAGGACACATGAAAATGCTTTGTTGCCATGGTGACCAGCCAGGTCGGCGATGTGTAGTGAGTGGAATCGTGTGTGTGTGTGTGTGTATGTACGTGCCACAATCACATAAGAAACACACATGTATGGATTCACACTCAAAGCTCTTGGTTTAAATCACATGACTGAAGTATCAGTATCACACCTGTTTAATGATGCATCACATGAGATCTCAGTGTGGCGTTGACTTTCCCTGCTGGATTACACACAACACACCACTGCTCTGTACTGACCCCATTCTGACTACAAACACACTCAACAACCTGAAACCGGACGCGTCTGACAAATAATAATAGATAAACACATCTGAGTCTTTAAAAGAAATAATGCAGGGATGAGTGAAGGAATAGAGCAGACAGACAGATGGATAGACAGATGGACAGATACAGTAGATATGGCATAGTGCTAGCAACACAAAGGTCATGGGTTTGATCTGAGGGAACACATATACTAATAAAAAATGTGTCTGTAAGTCACTTTGGATTAAACGGTGTGCCGTATTCATTAAAATGTAAATGTTAAATCTAAATAAATAGATTCAAGTTGACAAGTCGGACCAAATGTGGAAAATTATACCATGCATGCCGTGTTTCAAATGCCTCTGCATATTTAACTTGAAATTCAAGAAATATTTTAAAAGCTGTTTTAATCTTGAGTGAACTGTATAACTCAAAACCTTTACAGAAAAAATATTTTTTAATAAGAGGCTTATTTGTTGAATTGCAAAGCCATTGCAAGGACACTTCACTTTTACAAGCTAAAAGGCAAATAGAGCAGATCTTTCACAACACACACACACATACACACAGACGTCGTCCACCTCCTACTGTTCACAAACTGCATGACCTGTTTCCTGTTTGACACAATGGGCAGATGACCCAACCAAAGGCTATGGAAACTGTGAGTTTGTGAGAATGTAAGTTTTGGACGGTTCCCTTTCACCTCTATGAGGGCAACAGTAATCACTCCTAAACTGAAGACTGATGACAATGTCAAAATCTTGGTATTTTAGCTTGAAAATTGGCAATAAGAGCAGGTAAATTATTTTAAATTAGCCAATATTATTTTTATATTATTGTGGCTGTCCACTTATTTTTTTTTTAAGTTTAACTTGAAATTACAATTAATTTCAACTTTCTTGACTAGTGAGGAGTTGCCATAAATTATATAAATAAAGTTGAAATAACTTAAGCTAACTTAATTTTTTATAATTTATAGCAACTCCTCGCTAGTCAAAATTTAAATGAATCAAAAATTCAAGTTGATTAAATGTACATTTTAAAAAGTTACAGCTGCTCTACTTAAAAAACTGGTAACACTTTGTGAAATAAAGTTTTCTTGCTTTAAGTGAAAGTTTTAAGGTGAAAAAATTGTAAAATTACTTTACAATTTGTAAACACCTAAAATATTTTAGAAAACTTAAAGAAAATGTAAGTTGACAAAACTTAAAAATGTAATTATAATTTTTTTCCCAATTGAAGTCATTTTAAGTTGATACAACTTTTACTTCAACGACCAGGATTTTTTTTACAGTGCATTAGTTTATATTTGTCATACAGTTATTAGAAATGATTACAGCTGGTCAAAAATGAAAGTTAAATATGGCATTTTTAACTTATGTTGCTCTAAACAATTGCAAATCTGTACTGACACACATTATGTATTCATGCATCCATAATATGTATATTAGCTACGTCAAAAAGAAAACATGTCAGTATGTCACCCATGTTTCTGAAATCCATGTTAAAAGAACACGCTGACTTTTTGGGACTTTATTTTATTCACCGTATCCCCCAGAGTTAGAAAAGTCCGCACACACCCATTTGCATTTCCGTGTGTCCTGTAACTCTGTCTGACGCACCCACTTCTAGCCTAGCTTAACACAAAGACTGGAAGTAAATGGCTCCAGCTAGCACACTGCTCCCAATAAGTGACAAAATAACGGCAACGTTTTGTAGTCAGTAGTGCTGTGACGGATCGCAGTTGATCCGTGATCCGTATGGATCATGACCCATGGTTCGGCTCACATGCGATGAGCGTTGCAACGGGAAAGTTGAAAAATCTGAACTTTTGGCGGAAAATTGCGCCGCTTTAACCAATCAGGAGCTTGCTCTAGTAGTGATGTGATTACAGGAAGCGAGCAAAGTCGCAGAAGCCCCTCCCATGACGCGAATTTCCACGTGAATGTCTCGAATGACTTAGAATTTTATGCGCGAATGAAGCAAGTAAACTCAAAATGTTCAAGCATCCAACTATGTGCGAACAGTATGTTTTTGCCGCCTCTACCGAAGTTGGTGTGAATCCAGCATCAGAAGAAGTTGAGCTACTGTGTCTCATACTGTAGTCGATTAAAATACATTTGTCGAATAGAGCAATTAAAAACAACGTAACGTTTTTAAGTGTAGCGACTGTTTATGTTGCGCCGTTTGGAATTCTCCGTCCGTCTCTGTGTGCGCGCATGTGCAAGTGCACTCAAAAGTGCACACACGGAGAGACGCGTTTCAAAAAGCAAGCGAACATAAAATCTTTCTGTTCTTGACAGGGCGCATACAAACAAAATTATTTCCACAGTATTCTTTTTCTAATAAAAACATTTGTTTATGTCTTTAGTTTATGTATAGATTAGGCAGAAACCAGGTCCGTGCTTCTGCTAAAGAGACACTAACCTCAATTAATCTACTTAAGTCTGTGTCATTAATGGTAATCAAACAACCTAACACAAAGAGAAAATCACTTCTGTAACTCTAAAAAATAATTTTGTGACTTTGTTATTTGTACACAATCGCAACATATAAATACGAAATTATTGGCATTATTTTGTCACTTATTGTGAGCAGTATGCTAGCTGGAGCCATTCACTTCCAGTCTTTGTGCTAAGCTAGGCTAACAGTGGGTGCGTCAGACAGAGTTACGGCACGCACAGAGATGAGAAAGATATGTATGGACTTATCTAACTCTGGGGGATACAGTGAATAAGATAAAGTTCCAAAAAGTCAGTGTGTTCCTTTAAAGTCTCATAATCTAGTGATGAGATTTGGAGCATCAAAGTTTAATTTCACATTGATTTCAATCATACTCAGTCAACATTAATGAAATCAAGATTATATTTGCACAGAATGTTCCTTACATTATTTAGGATGAGTTTATGTAGAAAACAGTCATTTGAAAATAAATGACTTAAGCTGTATTCACAGACTGAGTCACATTTCTATGAATCTCAACAGGAAATGTCAGCATCAATACTTTAAGATCAGTTCTCCCTTTCCTGTTAGAAATAAATCACAGTTTTCCTCTGTATTTTAGCATAGGTTGGTTTTCTCATTCCTTGCTCTTCTTTTTCTCTCTGGCCTATTTTTTCTAGTGGTTGTATGTATGCTGTAATCACCTCTCTCTCCTTCTCTCTCTCGCTCTCTCTCTCTCATCCATTCACATCTACTCAGATTGAAAAGCATAACCGGATGCATTCTGACAGCCAAAGCTGCTAAATAAAGCAATTGACAGTCTGAATGCTTTCCAAAGGTAAGATGCACACGCACGCGTCCAACTTGTCCTTCACACTATTCTCACTAAATGAATCTCCCCAACAGCTCACGCAAACACACACATGCACACCTAATGAGGTTCACATGACACATTGTGTTTTATGTGTCACAGATAACCACGTTTGACAGCACCGATAGGAACGAAAGCCACATTTTTTCGATAATTTTATGTCTGTCCGGCCCTGAAGGTCATCTACGACTCTGAAAAACACTCAAGCACAGGTTAGTGTATATCAGGGCGGCAAGGAAGCATCTTTGTTCTTTGACTTCCTCACAGGAAGAGGGTGCAACACCATTGGCTGATGGAAAGAGAGACATAGACTATACATATACATCTAGTGTAAATACAGTTCACATTCAACAAAGCAAAACGTACACATATACTACACCTACATTTCTTTACTAAATTAAGTTGTTATTATTTTAACGGATGACTTGAATTGTTCAGTGAGGGCAGATAACCATCACATATAGCCTAAATAAGAGCTCTTGAAGTTTTTTTTTTTTTTGCAAATCACAATAGATTTCTTTAAGTCGGTTGAGAGAATGATCAGACTAAAAAAATATATGCTAATCAATTAATTAACGTTTTACGAAAGGGCTTTCTTAACATGACGTGGAAAGTTTTAAACATTTAAAGTGTGCAGTGAGATTCAATTCAATTCAATTCAATTCAATTCAATATATGACTCACCGGCGCCACCTGCCGACGCATACATTACGGTGAAACTACAATATAATACTAATGAAATACCATATACTTTACTGTACTACTGATCTTAAAAGTAGGCTATATGCGTAATTGTCACCAGTGTTTTTAATTGTAAGTTAATTATTATTATTAACAACTAACATTTAAATTATTCTTTAAATTCTGAAAGATGTCAAAATATTTTACTGTTGAAAATATACACTCCGTTTTTTCAACCCATAGTTGGGTGAAAAAATATATTTCAAGGTTTTTTTAACTGAATAGTTATCGAATTAACATAACAACCCAGCATTTTGTAGTTAAGATGTTTTACCTTTTTCCAGTCAATCAAATCAAATGAGCAAAAGTGATGCTAAAATCACGGATGCTATTGCTTCTGGATCATTTGTCACGCGCAATACATGCAGTGTGCTTCAGTTATGTTTCACATTTTTGTAAAAGTTATAAATCATACACTCAGACAGAAAGTTTACATAGAGAACATTCATTTTGAAAAAAGTATGATAGATTGCCGCAGGGATGACGTATTTTTGTAGGCCAACCCAGAAATTAGCGGGACACTGGTTCCCTCCCTCGTCCCATTTTCCCATCGATTTTTGGATTATGGCAAAAAAGATCAGTGTTTAACAAACGTTTATGACACTTACATGTTCTTCCAACAAGATAATCTTCACAGATGAACACCAACTTTTATGAATTTTGAAGTCTAAATGCGTTTAGCCTACTAGAAATTCAAGCTTAGGCTGCAAGCGAACTTCACCACAGGCTCTCGACATCAACGTCATCATCACCGCCCCCAAGCTTCCAATAGCTCTTTAAAACTTTATTAAACACATTTAAAAACATTTTTCCTGATAAGGAAATATACTCTGTGCCCATGTTGCGTTGTTTTTAAGATCTTCTTCAAGTCCCAAGTCCCTTTTATTTATATTTTATATATGCAGCAACTTGTTAGCAACCGCCCATTTAAAGGGATAGTTCACTTTAAAATGAAAATTCTGTCATCATTTACTCATCCTCATGTTGTTCTAAACCTGTATGAATTTCTTTTTTCTGATGAACACAAAAGATATTTTGAAAAATGATGGTAAACTTTTTCAATTTAAAGCTTTAAAAAGTCACGAATGGGGGTATTACTGGTAGGTTTTAATGTCTTAGAATAAACAGTGGTGGCCGGTGACTTCTTTTTGCTATGCGAAGTTCATCACAACATCACAATATGTAGCCCATCATGTGTGTGGTTCATCATTTCAAAATATGTGTTCGGCGCGTCGAGTGATTCTATGTGCATCACGTGTTTTGTCAAAATAAGTGCCTGCTGCAGACGCGTCTTAAGGGGTTAATGATAAAAAAAGACACTTGCGTTTGCCAGATACTCACATAATCTCATGCGTAATCAGAGTTTACTGTTAAGGGAGTGTCTTGCGTGTATTTTGTAAACTTGAGCGTCTCTTTATCGTAAACGGTTTTGACGCGTATGCAGCAGGCACTTATTTTGAGAAAACACGTGATGCACATGGTTCACATGACGCAACAAACACATATTTTGAAAACATGAGCAACACACGACACTCCGAACACATATTTTGAATTTGCGCCCCTCGGAAGAGCAGTCACCAGCCGCCACTGAGAATAAAACCTAAAATAAAACCATAAGCCTTGGGCTTATGTTAATTTAAGATTTTATTTAAATCTTTACATCCAAAACCCCATTATAAAAAAACAATGACTTTGGGGCGATGGAACCAGAACTGCTTAAATGCTAAATTTTTTTGCTAAAATGCTAACTCGCTTCTTAGTTTTGTCAACAACGCAGCAAACACAGAATTTTCCCCCACCCCATTCCCGTATAGTTCTCATTTGGGAACCAAATAAAAATGTGACAGGAACGTTCCATATAGGGTCATTTTTATAATATAAGAGAACCTTCCCAGAATGTTCCCTGCATATTTTTGTTTAAGTTTTATAACCTAACGGGAACCTTTCCAGAACGTTTCCAGGAGGTTTTTGTAGGTTTAATTTTATAACCTTATAGGAACCATCAGAGAACTTTCTGGGAACCTTCCCTACTAGTTATCCAAGAAAGTTCTCCTAACGTAAATAGAACGTTTCTTTAGGTTCCAGGAACATTTTGGGAACCTAACGAGAACTTTCTGGGAATGTTCCCTGCTGGTTGATCAGGAAAGTTTTCTTTACATAGAACATTTCCTTTAGGTTCCGTGAATCGACCGAGAACTTTCTGGGAACCTTCCCTTCTGGATAACCAGGAAAGTTTTCTTAACATAAATAGAACGTTTCCTTTAGGTTCCGGGAACCTACAGAGAACTTTCTGGAAACCTTCCCTTCTGGATAACCAGGAAAGTTTTCTTAACGTAAATAGAACATTCCCTTAAGGTTCCGGGACGTTCTATTTACGTTAAGAAAATGTTTCTGTCTAACCAGCATGTTCTTGGGAACATTCTGGGAACAAAAAACGAATGTTCCCAGAACGTTCTGGGAACTAGAAGTTGTTAATTGAGAGAATACGTCATCATTGCGGCACCCTGGCGCCCAATCACTCCACAACAGAAGCTTCCACAAAACACTCTTTAACATAAGTAATTTTATTATTTTTGTAGCTAATTTACAACGAGCATCTCACTGAAATTAAACACTTTTCATAGTCCGATACTGTCATTGGTAAATCTCTCTTTTAAGATAAATCATTTAAATATATTTTTGCATCAAGATGGCATTGTAATATTTTCATAGTTATTCTTTTTTTTTAAATAAAAGCAATATGTTCAATCTGTTCTGGATATTCAGAATAATGTTATGGCAAATACAAATTGATAAAATACATTTGATTCTTTCAAATAAATAAATAAATAAATGTCAACTCAGTAATTCATTCTAGTAGTAAGTGAAGTCTTATATTTTTCTTGGTAATACATTGTGTCTGTCTGTCTGTCTGTCTGTGTGTATTTTTGCAGTTAATACAGTAAGCAAGCAAATGCTTTTAATTTGTTTCATGTAGCAAATAATACTTGACTTGGAAAATTTATTTAGGGGTTATGTTTAGAATATCAGTGTGTGAAATGCGTGCAGGTTTCTTTATTCCTTTTAAATTTCACAGTAATTTTTAATCTTCAGTAAATCAGATTTTGATTGTGTGCAGCCCCACTTTGGAAACCACAGCAAAAGCGTCTCAGTCTTTGCACAAAACCCTGATGTAAACAAAGCAGTAAACAACTGAATAAACAAACAAACAATTATATAAAATCAATAAATAAAAACAGCAAGAAAAAAACTGTCACTGCACTCCAAATACACTTATTTATAATATTGAATTATAAACGCAAAATCTAAAAGAAATAAAAAAACTCTTTCTAGTCCTCAGTTTTCATCACATTAATTATTTCTCATTAAATCTGTCTTAAATAAGTGCAAATGTTTTTCCTCAAGATTCCTCTTCTTTTCTGCCTGACACACACGCACACAAATATTGTGCCAGTTTTTATAGGTTGATTAGTGTAGTCTCAGTCCATAAATCACCATGATAAAAACATCACAGTTCATGGCACTGATTTACATGAAATCTTGCTAAATCAAATGCGTCAGTCAAAGGTTGACCTCAGGACTCTGTCCTGGGCCCGCTGTCATTTTCCTCCTTACATTAGACAGTGAGTAGGACGGCCTCAAAGCACTGTATCGATTTCTACCGCATCACTGTCACGGCACAAAAGGGCAAAAAGCCAATTTATCATTCTGTCATTCTCGTGTCATCCAGAGCGAAAATGAGCTAAACTTCACAGGATTATGGGTAAAACTGTGTATGCGTTTTGGTCTAAACAGGGATATTAGTTGGAGGCAGGCAAATAGCGAAGCTGATTATTCTTTAGCCACCATTTATAAATTTCATTAAACACATTGATCGTTATAAGCTCATTGATATAATTGACAAGCCAATTACCTGCTGTGATGATGTCACTAATAGTCAATTATAATTTCATATACAGAATCAAAACCATTGTAAAATCCACTATATTCCTGATAGTATTTGTTTGTATGAGTATGCACAGAGGTTTCAGATGGGCTGAATGAATAGCGTTCATGTTATGTCCACACAGCAACTGAATTTAACCCAAATCAGATTTTTTCATCTAACGTTGCTTTTTGGCACTCAGGATACTAAAGAGCCAATCACCTGAGCCCATAAATATCATCACTGACTGGATGAATGAATCGTACTAGAATGTCCTTAAAAGCAGCAGACAGGGAAAACATGCATTTGTGTCACACTTTTAAGAGCCCTTAAAGAAAACGTAGGCACTGTGAAAGAATTTTCTATAACATGAAATATTTCCGAATTATGTGGTGTAAACAGTAGCAACATTTTTATAAGTAGTTGACAAAGGAAAAATTCGGTTTCTGGTCGCAAAACGGTTATGGCATCCACCAGCAGGCAAAATACAGTATTAATTCATGAAATGATTTACATTATTATTCAAAATGACTTAATTTAACTAGCTTTAACTCTTTCCCCACCATTGGTGAGTTATATTGTCAAGTAAAGGTATAGTTCACCCAAAAATGAAAATTCTGTCATCATTTTCTCATCCTCATGTTCTTACAAACCTGTATGAGTTTCTTTTTTCTGATGAACACAAAATACATTTTTTATTATATGATGGTAAGCACACAGCTGATTGTAACCATTGACTTCCATAGTAGGAAAACCAAATATGATTAAATTCAATGTGTACCTTCAATTGTGTGCTTACTATTATTTATCAAAATATCTTCTTTATCATTTATCACAATACTTCCATAATATTTGTTTTCCTACTATGGAAGTCAATGGTTATGGCAGTGTTAATATAATCATTTATTTAAAAAATCTTCTTTTGTGTTCTAAGAAAAAAGAAATTCATACAGGTTTCGAACAACAGGAGGGTGAGTAAATTCTGAAAAATGTTTCATTTTTGGGTGAGAAAAAAAAGAGTTTTTAAAAAATTTGCACAAATGTTTAATACCTTCCAGAAAAATATAATATGCTTCCTTCAAATCTTCAAATATATAAACATACAATATATCAAATGAAAGAACATATCCTCTGCTTTCAAACAAAAATCCTACCTTGTATCCTACCTTCATTTATTTTCTTTTTATCACCTCTCAAATATGGGTAGGTTTCTTCAAAAATACCAAATTTTGAGCAAAAAGCTGAGATAGTTGCATTTTTGTGAAGGACTTTTGATAGAGATCAGATTCAGAGCGATCATCAAAACATACACGTAGTTCTTACTGTTTGCCCTAATGCTGTGTTCAGACCTGCTGCGGTAGAGGTGTTAAGCGCGAGTGATTTTAATGTTAAGTCAATGGCGGTCTCGCAGCGCAAATGAGGCGTTTTGCACGGCGTGGTAGACGCGATTCAGCTTCGTTAGCACGAACGATGCTAACGGAAAACGCATTAGTTGAAAAATTTGAATGTTGCCGGAAAAACGTTCCGCGTTAACCAATCAGGAGCTTGCTCTAGTAATGACGTTATTACAGAAAGTGAGCGAAGTATCACAAGCCCCTCCCATGATGCGAATTTCCGTGTAAATGTCTCTATGACTAGAATTTTATGCACGAATGAAGCGCGTAAACTCAAAATGTCCAAGCGGCAAACTGGACACGGTAGACGTGAATTTAACACCTCAAATGCGACTGGTGTGAACCCACAGTAAGGGGTTGCTTCCGGATTTTATAAGTTGGGCAAGAAGAGCATCACCTGGTGAATAATAGCGGATTGCCAGAAAACTCGTCATTGGCAGGGAAGTGTTTTCTCTTAATTGACGAGTTAACTCCACATTTGTGCTATTATGCAGTAGGTGGCGCTGTTACTCACCTTATAAAACAATGCAGCATCCTACGGACCAAAAAGCAGTAAATTATCTCAGAATTATCTTCTGTTTTAAGATTTTTTTTCTTTAATATTTTTTGTTTAAGAGCATTGAATGTTGAGAACAGTTTCTAGAAGGCATTCAAATTTTGTGAAAAGCATAAAAAATCCTGGCGCTGGTTGGCAACTTTTTGAAGAAAAAAAATGCTGGCGAGGAAAAAGTTCATTTAGTTTAAACAGTTTAGGTTTTCATGGTTATAAAGTCAATCAATTACTGTATAATAATAAATGTAATTTATATAAAATATATGTACAAATAGATAAAAGTGGCAAGATACCAGCGCGTTATTGTACCACGATTAAAACAACCTAAAAAAAAAAATCTGATTTGGGCCGAAGCTGGGCACTTTGTGTGAACTGCCATGATCTGCACAAACGCGTTCAAAATCCAAAATGGCTATGAAACTACAAACGTCTGAAAGTTTGCGTTTTAAGCATGACTTAAACGGTTTACTTCAAGATAGGTTATGGAAGAACAAACGCTGAAGATATTGCACGTTAAAGAGCAGCCTGGAGTCACTCAGGGATCTATTGCAAAAATGATAAAAGGCTTTACAGGATATGTGTGTGTGTCTGTTTCCGTGTGCGTTGTTTACATGTGAGCCGGAGAAAACGAATGAAAACTGAAAATCAATCATGTGATTTTCAATAATAATGCATGGATTCTCTTTCCATCCAAACATTTCCTTTTACATTTCATACACTGCGATGAACTAACTGTAAACTATATAAGGGGAACATTCAAATAACTGAAGCGATCGTCCCAGCACATCCTGGATTTCAGGAAGCACAAACAAGCGCTTAAAAAGTCAAAAAGGAACCAAATGCCCTTGATGCCGATATCTGTGGGCGACCGATCGAAACGCGGTCTCTGACAAGTCATAATATCTTTGATACTGAAGATTTTTCAGAGCATTACTGATACTGATAAATATACTTTTTATAATTCAGTTCAATTCACCACCCTACAGTAATGTAAAATGAGCTTCTCTCAGCTCTTCAATGTCTCATTCCAGTAAAAGCAAAGGCGCTCGCCCGTCTCTCTCTCTCTCTCCGTTTTCTGTCTTGTTTGGAGAGACTGGGAATCTGACAATATACAAAATTTCTCTGAGCTTTCCGCTTTGTGACAGTAAAAACAGCCCACCAGTCCTGTGGAAGAGGACGTTATACAGAGAGAAAGACAGAGAGAGAGAGAGAGAAAGAAAGATGAAGGGAGTTAGAAAGGCAGAAGTGGAAGCGTGTGATGCTCCATGCTTCATTTCCGGTTGCTTCTGTGACGTTTTTCTTCCGTTCGCTCATTCGCTCTCTCTCTCTCGCTCTCTCTGTCTGTTTCTCGTGAGCTTTTTGAGTCGCAGCTCCGCAGTCCAGGACAGGTTGGCCAAACGGTGACCGCGTGAGGAGGTCCGGCGCTCACAGGCGCTCCCTGGTGGGAATCCAGATGTAAGGCCCAGACTGCTCCTCGATCACAGTTTTAACCTTGTGGTAAACCTCCTCGAAACTGTCACCCTCCACGATCGCTGTAACACAACATACAAACACAAAACTTTTAATGTGCTCCTGTATGGCTCGATGGTAGAGCTTTGCGTTAGCACGTCCACACATCCTCATTAAAAAAAGATCGATTTAATGCATATGCGCCGCACGCCACTTTGGATAAAAGCATCTGCCTAATGCATTAATGTAAATGTTAGCATGCATCAATCGAAGCTTTTTAATCATCTTACCAGAAAAGCACTCGAGGAAATCTTGCTCCAGTTTAATAGCGCGGTCCATTCCTTTCCTGGCTTGCTCTTCAGTCAGACGCGTGTTGATCTCTCTGAAGAACAGATCAAAGCCGTCGGCAGTCAGCTTGATATCATATCAGTCCACATGAAATGACATTCGCGACCCATTTGACTTTTATAATGTGATGTATTTTATACTGAAACTTCTGTGATGAGTGGTCTTTAAAGGAAAAAAGCGCTTGGAGGTATAGATGATTTGATGGAAAGTTATTAAATTAGTTTCGACATATCAATCACAATAAGACCAAGAGCGTGTAAAGGGTCAGTATTTTGGAGTTTGCTACTTACAGGACATTCTCCAGTGATCTGGGTCGTACAAAAATGGCGATCGGGTGAAGCTGTGCCGCCTGTAGCCTACGAACGGCGTTTGCCGACACGTCCAGAATGCAGTGCTTTCCTTGCTGCTCACAAACAAACACGCAAGCATTAGGATTGCAAAGACGAACACAACAGTTTCTCTTATAAGATCAGAACTTTTTCGGACCTGTTCGGCCACCTCTCGCACGCTCTGAACGCTGGTACCGTACAGATGGCTGTTGTATTGGCCTGCCTCAATGAAGCGATGGTTCTGAATGTCTTTCTCCATCTGTTCTCGAGACGACACAAAGTGATAGTCGCGCCCATCCACCTCGTACTCGCGTTTGGGTCGCGTCGTATCTGAAAAAGAGTGGTGACATCATCTTGTCACTATGAAATCGGTTACATTTAAGTGCTGGGGTTATTCAGGTAAGTGAGGATGTCAACTAGAACAGAACTGAGAAATACTTACGAGGGACACAAGATCCAAACTTGTCTGGGAACTCAGACAGCAGATCGTCGTTCACTCGGTCCTTCACGGGACCCAGAATAATGATGGGCCTGGCGTAGTGCACTACACAGTGAAAATGAGACAAAGGTTACATGTGTACTGTATGACAGCTGTCAAGGTTCTGCTTCTCAATGCTAGTGAGCTAGGCAGAAGGTTCAGACATTGTAGACACCAAACAGATGCATACAGATCAGACCCGCAAAGAAGAATGAATCCGCTGTATTACGGTGCCAGGCCAGTAGATGGCGACGTTACCTTGTAAAGAAACACTACACACATGCGCACATACAGAACAATAACTACAAACAATCAACGCATCGAAAGCATTGAGTAGTTTTAGTTTGGACGGATAATGAAGTAGATTTTAGATATAGAAGTTACGCTGAACTATAACAACTGCAAAATCGTATAAACTGTTATTGGAGAAGTGTTAATAAAGTCAGCACAAACACAGTCCTATAGGTCCCCATTGTTATTTTGGTTATACTCGCGCACATGAGTGCCCTGGGCTCGAGAATCAACGGAAACGGCCGAGCACCCATAGAGAAAACCAGATATGCTTAATTAGTTTTCATCAAAAACAATGGAAATTCAGGAGCCTCTGTGATTAGTGGATCTCTGCAATGCTTTGATGAATAAGCTGATTAAGGGGTGCTATACATTTCGCGTCTTAAATCGTGCGGAAAACACAATTGCTTTTGCGTCGCTTGGGCACTAATGTAGCATCTGCCGTTGCTAAGCAACCTAATTGTTGAGTGATATTGTGCCGAGGACTTACTACGGAAAAATAAATTGGTGCCTATGCACGCGCATGCCTATAGGCTGAAGTAACAATGATTTCAATGATGTCACCGGTAACACAGATTCACGTTTTAGTAGTTGACACATAGACAAATAGTGTCGTTATTAGA